>NW_012130103.1:978048-1022852 GCF_000143395.1 Atta cephalotes | reverse complement strand
GAGAGAGAGAGAGAGGGGCGTAAACAACTTATGCCTTAAAATGATGCCTTAAATGATATACGATAATTGAGAAATCTTTTCTCGATGATGAGGTCGACATTGCTATCATCCGAGACGAGAATTTTCGTCCTTAAACGAAAGGCGAACGATTAAATTCTTCAAGTTGCAAGCCTCGCTGTAAAGAGGAAAATAAAGTGAAGACAATTGCATCATTATGCAAGAACCGCGTGAGAAATCACAAATGTAAAAGAAGAGATTTATCGTTGTTAAGAAAGACAGAAAAAGACAAAGAGAAAAGAAAGAGATAGAGACTGTTGGCAGTGGTCTATAGACAATGGCTCGATCCAACTGTGGTAATGGTTAGCGATTCTTCGTACTGACTGCACGTACGACAATAATGAAACGTATGCAAGAGGCTTGCAGTCGCATCGATCGTAATCGATAATTTGGGATCATCTTATAGGGTTCTCGAAAGTAATGGAATACCTGTCGTTGACGGTGGCTGCTCGATACAAGTTTCCTCGACGAGTGTGTCACTTGCTTCACGCAAGGTAGATCCACCGCTGGTGCTCGATACGGATCCTACAATTGCAAAATATTATTAGAATTATAAAAAAGATATATGAAAAAAAATCAAGAAAATAGCAACACTAATGTATTATATTTATTGATGTATAAGTATTTTTTTTAAATCTAATTTGATTGTAGGTTTACCGTAATATCTATTATTTTGGATATTATATAATCGCTTATGATAAAAAGAACAAAAGATTGTTGTACCACCAATGCGAGTGCCATTCAGCGGTGCTGTTACTTGAGTGGGATGCATTGTTTTAACAGTACTACTCGTGTTGGATTGAGTCGAATGAGACTGCGATTGAACTACTGTGGAATGAGATACTGGTGTTTCAGCAGGCGTACGATTTATGTGAGCTCTCGATCCTAAGTCACCAGTCAAAAGATCCATCAACAGAGACGGTCTCTGAGTACGCGGCTGGCCTTCGGTTATCGGATGCATATCCACCACGCTTCTCTTAGGTTCTGATTGCATCTCATCTGTATATAGAAATTACAAAACATTTGATTGGAAAGATTATTAGTTAATTTAAATTTTAACATGAATATTTTAATTAATTAAGATTGAATACACGTTTGAATTTGCTATAAAATAGTTGGAGTAAGTACGATAAAGATGAATATGGAAGACATGAAAAAAATATTTACACTGAAACTTGCGAATGTGATTATTGAGTTTTTTCAACGTCGATAAAATACTAACCGCATTTTCGATTCTCAATTTCCTGTTTTAGATTCTTTAACTCGTGAATAAGATCCATGAGCAGCGTGCCTCGCGATTTTGGTACAGTGGTACTACTTCCATTGATCTTCTCGCGTATAATGGTGTGCATATTTCGTTCGTGCTCGGATATCGGCGCTTGTCCGATTTTATAAACAATGAATGGAAGCATTTGAATGTATAAAGCTGTGCGGTGTGTCACAATAAATTCTATGAAATTCCAGAGATATGTGGAAGCTTCATTGCGCTTATTCAGAAGACGCATCGCACGTAGAATTACCCGCCATTCCGTTCTCAGTTCAGTTTCGAAACATATCGTCATTATTTTGAGTGCTGAAATCAAACACTTAAATATGAATTGTTCATAAAACAACAAATATAGCAATAATTTTATATGAATCATATAAAACAATATTATTTAAAAAAAAATTTACTCTCTTCATGTAAATCTTACCCAGGAAAGCAACTTGATATAATGTTAACGATGTTTTCATTAGAGCCTTCGGATCTCTCGAGGTGAACGTTATACTACCGGTTCTTGTATCCGTTGGTGGTCTTTGCATCGTTAATGGTATCGGTTTTGCACCCGGTGGCCAAAGCGCGTTTAATACGGTCGTTAAAGCGAAAGAGATGTCCGATTGTTTCAGTTTTGGTACATCTAAATAAAGAGATATCAATTAAAAATAACATTATATATTCGTAATGTCGCTTTACTGAATGTTGCAATGCTCCTTTTTACCTTTTCTCCCAGTTCCGACGCGGAGAAACAATGGTATCAACAAATTTAATAGCGCATTTTCCGTGCGAGTTTGAGTAGCGAACATGTTCTGACCACCGAGAACATTTTCCAAGGAGTATCCTTCGCCAAAAGATATCACGTGTAGAGCAATCAGACGTAACACCGTCGAGCAAAAATGCGGAGGCGGAAGTGGAGCAGGCAGTTTGCTCATTAAAGCAGCTGTAGAAGCTGAAGTTAAATCTTCAGATAGATTGTCTCCAACAATTAAAGCCTGAAAAAATGAACGATCAATTAAAATTGAAATTTAATTAAATTAAAACAGATTTGAATGATACATAGAAAAAACGGTTTTATTAAAACATTTAAAAATTCAATTAGATATAGTTTTGAAAATAATTTTGTTCAATTATTCAAGTAATTATGTAGGATTCTCAAACATAATGAGCAATGCTACAAAAAGTTTTGACATTCTAGTCAGCTTGAAAGTTTTATACATAATTATTTTGATGGTCCAACAAAGTTATTTTTAGATTTGTTTTGTATATAATTAAATTTTTTAATACTTTTAGTAAAATTATTTTTTCTATACAGGTGAAATAATTCTAATATCTACCTGACATGTAGTTAACAACGTCTTCAAATACTGAAAATGCGCGATGTACGGACATTTCGACAGAGTTTCGTAAACCCCTTTCAAAAGATCACTTGCAGCAGCCCAATCGGTATTTCTTCTAATCGATGGTTTTTTGTGTATTTTACTGAAGGTTTTATCCAATCTTCTAAGAATTAACGTTAACGCTGGTCTCATTTCATCGGCTGCCCATTCGGTTGAAGGAAGAATATCGTTCATGTATCGTTTGAGACCGCGGCAAGCCATAGTGATCGGGTCGTATGGAGAAATTTTCAGAAGACTATGAGCGATATCGGCTAAGCGCTACAGTAAAAATTATTTTTGCTTTAAATTTTTTATATAAATTTCTTGTAATAGTAAATATATAATTATATAAAAAATAAAAATATAAAAAATTATGTTTGATAAAAATAAGGATTTAATAAAATATTGCTAATATTTAAATTTATTTCCTAGAGATAAATTAAATATTGCAAATATATATCACGAAGATATTCGTTAATTTACCACATGACATTTTGAATCCAGTAATTCGATAGTTTTTCCGTCCTGTGACTTCCTATTAAGTTCTATTAAACGAATAGTACAACGAGCCACAAAGTCCCCAACCATATTTAACAAAGTATCGCGCGGTCTCCTGAACTCGTTTTTATGAAAATCCTCATCTCGGTCGTAAAAATTTCGAGTTTTCGAATGTTCTATATATTTCGTGTGAGTGTCTTCTTCGAAATCAAAACCAGGTGAATACGGGCCTTTGCCGTAATTTCTTTGACTAGAACCTTTATGTTCAGGACTCAATTTTTGCGGGCCATTGTAATATCTGTGAGAATTAAGGTATTAATTTTGTATTAAGTTGCATTTTGAAAAGAAGCGAACAAGAGAAGCAAATGATGAATTTAATTCGTACTTTGTCAACGCTTCAGAATTGTTGACTAAAGTTCTAACTGCAATCGCTAATTGATTTATTATCTCCTTTTCTGTTTTGCCTTCCTTATTGTACGTGGGTAATTGGATTTGCCGAACGTAGCACGGCAATATCGCTTCCAATATTGTCTATAAAAAAATATAACGTAATACATTTGATAATACATAAATTAAGTTAGCAATATTATATTGAACATTTTACCAGCATTTGTTGGCCTCTAATCGAATCAGGTGCATAAGCTATCACCATCACACAGAGAGATATACAGTCAAGCACATCAACCATTTCATTTTCGTCATGATAACAAAAATCTATCGCTTTCAAAGGCTTCTCCTCTTTTACTAATTCTCCTATATTAAGTGGATCTGGTGATGGAGTTTCCAAACTCAATAATAAGTTAAATAGGCACGTAGATGGAACCTTAATAAAATCACGATCAATATTATTTTCCGATCAATTTTATTTAAGAAATATTTATATGTTTTTTTTATTTATCATTGAAACAAACCTTATGAGCCTCGCCATGGACACTTTTAATATCCGTGTCCAATATAGTAGAAACACTGCCAAACATCTGAAGAATGAAGGGCTTACGATTCATGAGATAAAATTGTTTGACAGCGTACTCAACAGTGGTCGTCACGAGCTTATTTGTCTGATGCGTCGAGTATAGTTGCAGTAAGGTCGGCATGATTAGCAAGTAACCGTTCGTTGAGAAAATGTTTTTGAAATTATGCGCAGCGTTTATGTAGGTCGCCACGACGTAGCGTAGAATGCAGGAATCCTCGCTATGAATAATCACGGCGCCATTCAGAACGTTTAGAAAGAGATGAATATCACCGGAATATGCAAAATTGCCGGCCATGGCCTCAAACATGCGTGCGATCAATCTAACCCACATAAATTTATGCATCACGTCCAACCCAAGAAGTTCCTAAAGATAAAGAGAATTTATAGAAGAAAATTTATTTATAAATGTATTTTATTTTAAACAATTTAAATGTTTTAATATAAATTAATTAGATCAAGAAGGTATAAAGTATTAAGTGTATATAAGAAAATGTATATAAGAAAAATTTAAATACATACTCTGCCAATTTCACCACCTTTGTACAGGTCCAAGTCGGCTTCTAGCGCTTTTCGCGGAAACGACGGTAGCTTCATGAGCTCTTCGTGAAGAAACACAACTCTTTGCACTACCATGTCGACATTCTTCAAAATCGCCCAGGTCAACAGCACCTTTCCTATTTCTACGAATTTGTGCATTAATTCTTGCCGTTGCAACGCATTGAATGCATCCTCCTGCTTCATGTGAACGAGTTCGATTTGCGGGAATTGAGATCTTTTGAAAAAATAATAGTCTCTAACGTATGATGATGGATTGTGTATTTGATCTGTAAGTTGATGAAAAATTTGAGCAATATTAACGGAATGGAATATTATTGCACAATGAAGATAGCTAAATAAAATAAGAACTCACGCGTCTTATAATCCACGAGGAAATACTCGTGATGCTTTGATTCTTCGATACCAAAAAAATCCAAGGATTCTCGAAGTATCTGACAAAATTGCGTGTCCTCTTGCACCGGAAATTGCGAGGGTATTTCTCCAGCATCAGGATCCTGCGGACCATGAACGATGATTTTTTTCGCTGACGGAACGTTCGCTGTGAGTAGGATTGACGCATCGCATTGTTCCTTTCGGAGGATTTGCTTCAGATCTTTAAACATAATGCCGTGTACACTGTGCACCACCTGATATCAGAAAAAAATCATTGTTAGCAATTTTATATTAATGATTAAATAAAAACGTGTGAAGATTGAAAACAGATTTATGTTTTACCATCCACAGAATTGACAATGCGGTTCCAATTAATTTTTGGCCTTCCTCGTGTGGAGTGCGCACGTAAAACATGACATATCCAATAATATAATTATAAAGCGCAAACGCAGCCTGTTGCGGTAATTTCGGCACAAATCTGATAAGATGTCTCAAAACCTTAAACATTAACTCTTGCTTCTCTCTCGTAAGACGTTCCAGTACGTATCGTAGAAACAGCGCGCTATCTTCCACCAAGCAACTCCAGATTACCTGATATAAAATTAATATTATTAAATAACAAAACATGTAAAATTACAGCTTACACATTTATTTTTGTTTGTACCTGATATGCCACTTCGTACACCGCGTTTCCATCATCGGAGACTGCTGGATCATCCAAGAGATTAATAATTTGAACGATCGCTGAACATAGTGATGAAGGAAATAACGAAAGAGCTGATTGACTATGATGAGTTTGAGTATTCCTTGGGACAGTCTCAGCTGCATCTTCATCTCCTACATTACCTTTATTAAAAAAGGAGAGAAATTGCAAACAATGGATATTTAGAAAGAAATGAGTTGTATACCTTCATCACCGTGATCGTCCCCTACTGGACTGGGCTCGTAAGCGGCTTGTACAGTAATTGGTATCGTCGTAATAAGAAAATTTTCTCTTTCTTCCCGTTTTTTGTCGTCCTGTGCCTGAAGAGCCCTCGTGATCAGTTCGGTCTGTTGTTTCTTCCGCGTTTTCGTTGCGGTCACTAGAGATCTCTAAATAAGAAGCGACACAAATAGTCTATTAATTTACAGTATCTAAAGTATCTAAAAGAATTTGATCTGAAAATAATTTTGTTTTACGTCATTAAAATAATTATATATAATGCTTAAATGTTGATGACAATACTGCGAAAACTTTTAATAATTCAACAACCAATTTGAACGGTCTACATAATTTTCTTCATCGTCATCAAACAAAATTATTTTCAGATCTATATTTAGTTAAATTTTTAAATACTTCCAATATATTCAATAATTTTTTTATACTCTAAACAAGAATATTCTGTGTAAAAAAAATGTACACTCACTACTGCATTAATTCTTAATATTTATTCACTCACATGATGTTCCTGATTAATCGTGACCTCCTCCATTTTTGTTTTGACCTGAGGCATCCAGGGTGGATCCACTACCGGCAAGGATTCTATTCCGATCTTCGGTGAAGGCAGAGTAAATTCTATTCCTGGCGGAGGTACTTTGAAAGTTAAATGAGCTGTCTCTTCCATCCGCGGCCACACTTGATATCGTAATTTCCACAGAACTTGAAATCGTAAAATGGCGTTTATGCGCACACTAGTATTATTGTGTTGAAGGCCTTTATGCATCAAATCACTGGCCTGGTTCGGTGCTCGCACCGCCGATACTATAAAAAGTGCCGCTGCTGATGCAGCGACTTCTTGATTGGATTCTAATAAGAGTTCCCAAGCGACAGGCAATACTTCCACGAATAAATCTTCCGTCATCACGACCGCCCCTTTGATTAACGTAGCCAAAGGTGCATGAAAAGCATCCTTTACTTGAGTCTTTATGTATTTCAAAACCGGCGGTGGCTCTCTATCTTGTTCAATGTCATATTTCGTTGTAGTTCTTCTCAAGGATTCCTTGCCCCTTTCAGAGTCTTGCTCTGCGAGATCCTTCGAGGAATCCCTTTGAGTCAATCGACCAGATTGAGAACCATCTAAATTTTTTTCTATTCTGTAAAAATATTTATTAAATTAATATCAAGTAATTTAGAAAAAGATAATTATTTAAATCTTGATTAGAGATTTTTACAATTAAGTATGTATATATTGACAAAAGTATTTAGTGAATTAACAATATTCTATTAATTTTACACAGAATATTCATTTAATATTTAATAAGTTAACTATTTATTTAATTAACAAATAATATCCATAGTAACATATTAAAAAATTTGAATTACTTGTACTTGCGTCCCACGCTGTCTTTCCTTCGAATAGGTGATACCTGAGTGCTAGTTTGATCAGATACTTTGCGGCTGCGTTTATCTTTCTTGTCATCCTTCTTATCAGAGTCAATATCGAATAAACCCGTACCGTTTAGTATACCAAATTCCTCTCCATAGATTTTTCTCACCGACTTTATCAATCTACTACTAGCGCGCATTTGTCGGCGATGACAGAAAGGATGGCAGAAGTTCTGATGGGAGCAATAAAAATTGAAGGAATTGGCAACCTGCACGAGCACCTTCATCCATGGGAAATTCTTATTAGTCTCATCGGTTTCGTTGCTATCGCTTGGACTTTCCGGCGGCTGATCGTCGCTGAGAATGCCAGGCGATTCATCGCCACTGACTTCGCCAGCGACACCAGGTTCAGACGTATCGCTTCTATCAGACAGGGAGCTTACTTTCCTCTTACTGTTAGATTGAATCGAATCTGCGCGTTTTACTGTATCTAGATCAAAAATAATTTTATTAAAACGCATATGTAATTGTCAATGTTAATAAATAAAATTAATTTCGTAATGATATTAATCTACAATTTAAGAGAACAATTTATAGAAAAAATTAATTATGTTTATAGGGAATTAATAATATTCACATTAGCTTCGATTTTTATTTTAATATTTTATTTACACGCTTCGCATTCCGTATCCTTGCCCTCCTTAGTATTGCGACGAAGTTTAAGGCTTCTCTTTTTAAATGAACCAGTCGTAGCAGTACTGCGACGAAGAAGGTATGGTCTATTTTGAGATGCCTGCACTCTCTTTGCTTTCTCCTTCTCGATATTTTGGGTTTCTTCACCTTGAATTGTAACATTTGATTTGCTGCTTCCTTCAGACTCATTATCAGGTTCGTAGAGGACAAAACTGATTTTGCGCTCCGCTATGGAATAAATTTATTTTTGCCGGTCAAGTACTTCGTGGCCGTTTTCGAAACAAGATGATTTTATTTCAAATTACGCGCTCCATTAATTATATATCATTCTAGACTAACCGACAACTTCGCGATCGCCAGCTATAGATTGAAGACTCTGCGCGGATGCCTGTGAATGGCCCATGGACGACAAAGCCACGCTCCACCGTCGATTCGCTTCTCGGCTGTACATTCTTTCCCAAGCCGGGGGACGTTCTTTCGTTAACAGTTTACTTGACTTCGGCAAAGTTTGATAAGTCTCTCTAAGAAACGCCGTCACTTCCAACAGCAAAACGCAAGCGACGAGACGTAACGCGAAGGGACACTGGGATCCATAATTATTTATACTAGCTGAAAGTTAATCTTAATTATATTCTATTTGACTACTGAATCGATGTTCTCATATTTTAAACACAGATATTACCATCATCAAGAAAATCTTCTTCTTCATCTTCCAAAATCAAATCTCTCTGTTTGCTCTCATCAGATACTATGGTGGTTACCTGCTCCATGTTTTGCTTATCTTCAGCTAAGAACTCTTCTAAACGTGCTCCTATAGCCTGTTTTAATTACAATTTTATATATTTTATTTTATCACAAACTCTTTCAATAAAAAAAGAATTTATCTATTGTTCAAAAATACCTCTGCCCATTGATAAAATAATTTTCCCGCTGTGCGTTGCAGTATATGAACGCGTCTAAGTGCACTAGAGGCGTTTCGACTGTTTATCGGCACAGACGGTCGAAACATGGGGAAATTGTGCTTCATCCATGCGGGCCAGTGGCCTTTGTTGCACTGATGCACCAAATGCGCGCATTCTAATATCAAGCAGGCGCGAGATACTACCGGCGCGTATGGCTGTAATCGCACAGTTAAGTACATTTAATTTCTATTACATTTTACAAAAATATAAAGTATGAAAATATAAGTAATCATTACAAGATCTAGAAGCGACGCCATTAGATGAGGATCGGGAACTGAGCCTGGTTGGCAGGTCTCCAGAAGAAAGGAAAATCGTAACATTCCTTCAAATACCGCGAAGCGTGGTACTAATCTTCTCTCTTTCAGTACAACAAACTCGGATTCTCTACAAACCTCGCCGAGCTCTATAGAATTCTTTCGACTGAAATCTAATCAAAAACAGATATGGACATACTTGGATGGTGAATAAACATTCGCATAAACAAATTTTGTAGCAAAATAATAATTTACATGTAATCATATGTGCAAGGTGTCTCTTTTTTGTCAAAAAAATATTAAATAAAATTTTTTTAATTTTCGATGTATATATATATATATATCTTTAAGGTTTGGCAATATTTGATATTTTTATAACATTTAATAATGATCAAAATATTTCTGATTGTTTTTACTTTATATACAAATAAAACTCTTATTTAGAGGACATTTTTCTTATTTCCTATTTCTTATTTCTTATATACTAAAAATGATAATTGATTAATTTCAACTTCCCATACAAAAAAAAATAATTTCTGTGATATGCAAGCTTAAATAACTCTTACAGTTTCCGGGCGTTTCTTCCATGCTTTCTTTCTTTTTATTCTTTCCAAAACCGATTTTATTCAGTTGATCCTCCATCCGACGTTTTGCCTTTTGCAGAGATATACCAACCCTAGGAAAAAATCGCATTTCAATATGTATACGTAATTTCTTATTCTTTACTTCTTAACATAATGGAATAATTTATGTAGGCACGTAACAATGAATTAGTATTTTAAATAGATTATTTACCCGCGACTGCTTCGCGATGCGCTGCGATGGCCGTAATGGAAGCTGGGTTGCCTAACAAAGCTACCGTCTGTAGGCGACTCGCTACTTTCATGGCTATCGGTAGAATCGGTCCGACTATACTCCTTCCGGAACCAATTAACTAAAACCGATCGAAACGATTTAATATAATGGCTCACAGTGCTCCGCAAATGATACGTGCAATTCCTGCTGCTCACCGATACCGCCAATTTGAAACCGCGTCGATTTCCGCGGTCCCAAAGAAGGCTCGCCTAGAATACCTAAATTACGTTCGCTCTGCCTGGGTGTCAACACATGATGTTTTTTACGCAGATTACCCAACGGGCTTTGACTAATCTTTATGTTTTCCTCGCTCAATTCCGTCTCGAGAAGACTCTGTAAATTCGATCCCGCCTACCCAGTTAACCTTTTTAATACTATACAGAATGACAGATAACAGTGTAATTATTTTGCGATTATTATTATATTTACAGCACAAGTGGAAGATGTGCTCCTTTTCTTAAAGAGGAACTTTCGTGTGCCTCTATCGTCAACGGTGTAACACGTGTCTCCCCCGATATCTGCATGTTCCTCTAAATCCGATTGATGAATATGTCTGCGAAATTAATATTAAATATGTAGAAGGACTCTGTGATAGAATTTTTAAAAAGCATTTTTGTTCACACTTCTCAAATAATATTTTCTAACAAGATCACTTATAATTAGCTATTATTATTAATCCGAGAATAATCACTTGGAATGTTTTTACATCTTAGCAGCAAAATGTGAATTGTAAAGTGAAATTGTATTTTTTTACATTTTCTTTCTTTTTTGATAACTACTTTTTTACAAATCTTTAAATATATTTTTTTCAACAAAAATTTGCAATAAAAAAGGTTATGTTAATCAAAATCTTTGTTTTAGAAATATTGTTATAAATACTATATATAATATCATAAATACTATATCATAATATATATATATATATATATATATATATATATATAAGCTACTTAACTTGCTTATTTCATTTATAATGTTTGGTTTTTACTTTTTTTAGAAAATTGTGATTAAATTAATATTCATAATGTTCTCAAATACTAATAAATCGGAAAACAATTAATAATATATAATGTATTATAATAGTGATTTTAATTAAGGTATAAAGATATCTCAATCATTTACATTAAAAAATCAGATGATTATTTCTGGGTTAGAATGTTCATATTTATCCATATACCTTATGACACGTGTTGTCTGCATATTGCTGTTACATCGTTTATTCGGTCGATCAGCGGAATCCAGGATTCCACTTAGAGCGACCCGTCGGAAAATACCACCGTGCGCCTCCTTGACGTACGTCATCAACTGTCGCACATCACAGTAGAGACTGATGTTCTCTTGAGCCTTTAGCTGCTTTGTGGAACCGATGAGACGGGTCACCAAGACCTTAAAGACGCAGGACATAATCTGCCCTTCGATACCGCGCGCTCCGTAACCGCCGGTATTGTATGACGTCGCGACGCCGCTTGCTATTGCGACGTTTCCGCCGCTTCCACCCGAAGTACCGACTCCACTTCCACCGGTTCCGGAACCGATCATGCCGGCACCGAAGTTCGTCGCGTATCCACTTTGAGATGCCACGTCGGGCGATTTCCCCGACATTCTCTTCTGATCTAAGAAAATGATAAAGAACATGTTTTCTTTATATTAATAACAATAAATTCATCAATTTTTCTTTATACAAGATAAAATGATCTCTAAGTTAATCTTTAATTCTTCGAAGTGAAATTTCACACCAAAGAATAAAAATTGAACCAGTCTTGAGAAAGATTGGCTCAATTTTTAAGAGTGAAATTTCACTTTTCAAAATGAGATTCATTCTAAATAGTAGTAAAAGTTTTAGAGAGTACAATAAAGTTTAATTGAAATTCGCATTTAATTTACTCACTAAGCGGCGATAGCAATGAACTCGGATCAACGCAATATCCGACATATGCGTGAAAGAAGTCCAAGATTTCCGTCAACGGTTGCTCTCGTATCATCGTTCGTAAGAATCTCGAGAATTGACGGGAACTTGCGCGATGCAATTTTGTCAGGATAGTTTGACCTTGAGAGCGACAAATATCAGCCTGAGGTCCACGTACTCCGTCCAAGCAACCGTGTGGGCAGCCTAAATGCCTCAGTACTCTGATCACACAATTCATGAGGAGATTGTGAGCAGTCGGCTTGCTCTTACTCGAATCGTACCCATGTTCCTGAGGTAATTCTGTTGGCGAATCCTGTTTCTTTCCTGTTTCCGACTTATTGTCGATTCCTGTACCAGATCCTGGCAGAAATAAAATTGACTTCGAAGTGAACGTAATTATATTAAAAAAAAATAAGTTATTATTATTAATAATTCTTTTATTTCATCTTTATTTTGAAACTATAGGAATTTAATTTAATACTGAAGTGATTAATTACTTATTTTGAGTATTAAAATTACTTATTTGAATACTGAACAACAGTATTTTTAATATTCCAAATAAATAATTCATTACTTTCCAGTTTTAAATTTCTTTAAAGAAAGAATAAGGAAAACAGAAATTACTTAAAAATATAAAATTGTTTAAAATACTACATAATTCTAAGTAATGTATAATCATTTTAATTAATTTAATTTGCCTGCATTACTGCCGATAGCTTCCTCTCGAAGGCAATGTTTCATCACTCCCATATCCATTAAAAGTTCTATCAAGTTCAGTATAATCTCGCAAACTCGCGGTGTGCAAGAGGTGTTATCTCGCAAAGCAACGAAATGTATCGCCTAGACAATAAAAAAACGTAGTGTATTTATACAGAATTGAGAAAATGCAATATTATATATATTTTTCAATTACCTTCAAGATAACTTGAAGATCGACATCACCTTCTTTGGTAATGTAACATGAGGAACCCGGAGCTTCTGGTATTTCATCGCTCATATAAGTGATATTAGAATCCGTTTGGGATCTCGTGAGACTCGGTTTCCTTTCAGAACACAAACGACCACCTTGAACACTGATGACATCTAATTGACTGTCGATAGATCCCTGAAGAGCAAATAAGGCTTAAAAAAAATTAACAACAATAACACTATTAATTAAATTGTATCTTGCAAGTGGGAAAAAAAAGAAATAAATTTAAAGATATTCTTTTGACTTTATCGTGCGATCGTACTTTGCAGAAAATCGCAGATTTCTTTACCTGACGCTTCATGTAATCGGGGGATGGGGTTGGCGTGTGTTCCGTGACGGTGATAATAGGGTTCGGCACGGTGTAAGACTGACTATAAAACTGGCTCTGCTTTCTCTCGATGCGAGTATCGCCGACGTACCTATAAAACAATGTAGATCAGAAATTCAATTCGATAGTGTTTCAAATATCCTCATGCCATTTGCCAATGTGAGCCCTAGTCAAGCACTACGGTCTCGTCTTTATGATTTCGATCTACGATCGTACGTTTGTTATTCACATGCACGATGATTTTTAACAACTTTTCATATCAACGTTGCCCATACAATCATCTCAATCTTACAAATTGAAAGGCAATTATTAAATTACATGATTAAAACAAAAAATATATTTCGATAAATTTAAATATATAAAGAAAAAAAGAAAGTTTTAATTATAGTTTAGTTATAAAAGTTTAGTTAATAGAAATAGTTATAAAAAAAAATTAAACTGTGAAATTTATATTGAATAAATATTAATTTAATTTTTTAAAGATGGATTAAAATTATCTGTTTTTATTTTTCGTAATTTTTATTTAAGAAAAATTTTTAAATATTAAAATAATATTTTTAATAATATTTTAAATTTTTAAATATTAAAATAAAATTTTAAATATTAAAATTTTTAAATATTATCATATATTTTTAAATATTACATTAATTTATTTAAACTGAAAAAAAATGAGACAAGATTTGTTTATTAAGAAACTAAAAATATATATCCTTGTAACAATAATTTTTAATTAAAAGATTAAAGGGCAACGTTATTTAACTTCTGATGTATCTCATGCATAAATATGTAAAATACTAAGATGTTTCTACAATGTTATCTGATTTATATCTATTAGGACTATGCTGGAATACAAAATAACATGTTATAAAAGCAAATAAGATGAGATTTATTAATTTTAATAATGGATTTCAATGAGTGCATGATATACTTTATTGTAATGTAATATAAATTATATATATATATATATATTTAAATGTTATAAAATAATATAATTAAAATAGAAGTGTCATAGGTCATTAATTTTAAGAATTAAAAAAATTGTTATCTCACATATAAATGTTAAAAAGATAGAATGAGAGAGAATAAGAAAGGGAACAATTTTGTGTATAAAATTAACAAAATATAAATTATCATCAAAAACTCAATAATCTTAATCAAAATTATCACATACAAAAATAATTACTAAAAAATTACTTAGACAAGATTGCCAGTGATATACGAGTTTAGTCATGTGCCTCATATGCCTTCGTGGATTCTTGCCGATGACCCGATACTGATTTTCAATTATTAAGGGATAAAAGTGCGCCCTACCGAAAGCAGAAAGCTCGTAAAAAAAGCGTGTGAACCGAAGCTGCAGTACGGACGTTCCTCCGAATGACGTTGATGACTTACCCTCCCGCGGTCAGCTCGTTAATCAAGCAGCTGAGCACGAGTTCGGGGTGAAACGAGAGAGAAAAAAGAGACACACACAGAGAAAGACCATTACGCACAAGTATTACGATAGGCTTATCGTTATTTAAGCGCTGAATTAATTGTCGGAGAATATGAGCTCTATATTCTTGAACCATACATCAGGCTAATTACATCTAACTTCCAATACGTAACATAAATCACTTTAATCAAGACACATCGTTATTATTTTTAACGAAAAAATGTATATTATACTGCATTTAATTCTAAAAAATTTATACTATAAATCGAGAAAATTGTAATTGAATTTAAATATATCCGCCCGATTTATGGTCAAAAACATCTTTCAAGATCGTCAATGTTGGATAAAACTTTCTTAAATTTTATATTCTTCAATTTTATGTTTTTAATAATATGATTGCGAAAATAAATTAAAGTTAAAAATTTATTCAATTATAAAAATAGTAAGAAAAATTTTTAGAATATTATATACATTGTATATAAGTATATATTAGGTGTAGTAAAATGAAATCCATTATTTTTGCATGAAATTGAATTTGCGAAAATAAATTAAAGTTAAAAATTTATTCAATTATAAAAATAGTAAGAAAAATTTTTAGAATATTATATACATTGTATATAAGTATATATTAGGTGTAGTAAAAAGAAATCCATTATTTTTGCATGAAATTGAATGGAAAAATAATGGATTTCTTTTTACTACCTAATATGTTGTTTATTAGCCAACATTGGATTCTTTTCTATATCCGTAAAAAATTCTTGCTCTAAACGTTTATCTCTTATTGCATACAGTCTAAGCACAACTACGTCCTTCTTGGCTATTATTATTATCACATAATTTATAAGAAGAGATATAAATATAATATTGTAACTTCTGAAATTAGTCTATAAAAATATGTTTACTTGTAAAAATATTTGTTATATAATGGACTTTTTATTAAGAACTGAAAACGTGAAATTCTATAAAACTGTTTATTATTTGTAGTAAATTAAAGAAATAATTCAATATGAAAATTATGTAAGATAGAACAATGACGCGCGTGAATGAAGAAGATTGAAAATTAAAAAGAGAAAAATCACGTATTGAATTTACGAATTTAAAGTTCTCTATTTCTTCTCTAGTTCTTCTTTTTCGAATAAAGCTAGCAGCACTTACCTTAGACTTGGCATACTCTTCCCTTTAATTAGATTTGTAGGATGCTTCATGTAATCGATGTCTTTTGCTTCAAAAATCTTTGAACTAGCCGAAGTTGGTCTAGTCGCAGTCAAATGATCTTCTCCAGTATCAAGACTTGTATGACGTTCCTAAGAGTCAGTGTTAAAGTAAATATTAGAATACTATTTTAACAACAGATTTGTTAACTTCTAGAATTTAAAAAGACAGTTAAAAAATATTACAAAATTTAAGTTTACGGATGGATTTTATATAAAATTTTTATAGATATTTTAGTAAAATCGTTTTCTTCGTGTTCTTATAATTATTATCAAGCAATTCAAACATTCAATCATTTACCTGCTCAAACAACATCTTCGGTTCTTCTTGGCCAATTTTCTCAAGTGCCTTCTCTGATTTCGAAAGAAGTTTTGTTTCTACAAAGGCCTTGAGATCGGCCATTTTCATGCGCTTTTTCGTCTTTTCGCTGGCACGTCTAGTATGTCTCGCTTCACCTTCGTGTGCTTCGTATATAATTCTGAAAATGTGACCAAGTCTACACAGAAGAAAAAAAGGATCTTGTCTTGATACAGCAAAAATTATCATAAATACGTACCCGCTGTTAAAGAGGCATCGCGTGTGTCAGGTATCTCTATGAAATCCTTCATTACATCCTTCTTCTTACTTTCGGGACTTTGATAAATCGAGACTTCGATTTTTGGAATAGGCAAGGAGTTGCTCCGGCGACGCGGCATTTGCTGCACTGAGGTTTCTTCGTTAATTCTTCGTAGCCTACAATGCACATCAAGAACTATATATTTGTTCAATATAATTGCATTTTTTTAGATTTTTATTTTTAGATATATTGGAATTATTTTAATATAGCAGTATCTAAAAAGAGAGACATAAACGTAGGAGACTGCTATTTTATTGTCCTCATCTATACTTTTATATTTGTTAAAATCATTTTTATATTTATATATATTAATTTTTGTAATATTTGATTATTTTGTGTATCAAAACAATCAGTACCATATGTTAATTTTTGTAAGTAACGTTGATTTTAATTCGTATGAAATAACTAACCGATAATAGAAAAATTGAAGAGCCCAGTGAACACCTTCTTCCTGCCATTGAGGCACGAACAGACATCTCAAAGTAGCTACATCTAAAAAGGTTGCCGCACGAACATCTGAATCCACGATTGTAGAGCCTGTGGTATGCTCGGTTGCATCAGCAGATTGACGTTGTACTGAGAAACTTCCACGCGTTTTCGAAGTCTCCTGCGTTTCTTTCTCTGTTTTCGAAATTTTTTCCTCTTTCTCCTTGTCCATTCCTCTAATTAGGAAGACGTTTAGAGACAAAAGTATTTTTAATAATTAAATTCTCAGTTTAATGATTAAATGAATGTTACAGTTATGAAACTTAACTGACCCGGTTTTTGTAGCTTTTTTATGGTACTGTTTGCACGTGTCCAATCCAGAAATTGCTGCGACCTGTTCTATCGTGAACTGTTCTATTGTAGATCTTGAGGAAGTTGTCCTGCCCATCGCGACGTGAAAGATACTAGCTTCGCCCTATGGTAGCCACAAAAATATTATTTGCTCTGCGCTTAATCTCGAAATATTACCTCGTGTAACTCACTGCGAATATGGTGGAAACTTCTTTTACTCCATCGAGTATTCTCTCCGATTCACTCAAAGATGGTAATCTGAATATTACCTATAAAATATATATCATTTGTTGAATATTTTCGATTAATGTTCATTACAATAATAAATTTACCACATGCTCGTCTTCTGCACCAGAACTTTCTTCAGGAATTGTTTCCGGGAAAACCGTGTCTTTTGGTGAAGATAGCCAAGAACCCTGTTGCTGTTATTTTTATAAAATTATTTTTCGTTTACAATTACAGAATTTTGATAATATTTATCTTATCGGATTGTAAACTTACATCTTCGTCAACTGATTTCGAAGGCGGCAGAGCGCTTTGTTCTGAAGTCGATTGGCTAGGTGGACTTTCGACATCTAAATGTTAAGTTAAAGAAAAATAAAATAAATTAAAAGTAAAGTAAAAATTAAATATAATATTTAATAAACAACGTTAAATATTAATATTATTTTAGATCTATTTTTTTAGTTGAACATATTTTGCACATTTCATCTTTCCTTCTTTTTTCTTCATATTGGAGAAAAAAAAGGAAAATATAAACTGTGCAAGAAATCCAATTAAAAAGAGCAGGTCTCTTATTATATATAATTTATAATAAGAGACACATACTACGAATATGTAGAATTCTGTTTAATTAATCAAAGTAACGACTCACTTCCTCCAACAAAAACGTCATCCGACAACATATGATGCTTGGCGGATTTGAAGGATTGGCTCCAATAAATGCGCGGTTTAGCACGACAATGCGCTGTGAAACAAGGTGTATCCGGATGACGGCATTCGTACATGGCAGACCATATTTTTAGGCCGTTTTCTAATCGTAAATTCGTCTTGAAGTCAATATCCTTTAGATGATTGCACAGAGGTGCAAATAGATAGATAAAAAGCTAAAAAGAAGGGATGTATCATTTTTACAATCTAAGTTTAATTATAAATCACGTATTAAAGCAAGATTTCAGTAACTTACAGTCATAGTAGGTATCGGAAACAAATAAAAAAAAGGATTTGACGGATCAGCCTCATTCTCCGCGCATTCTTCAGCTGAATCCAAAAGTATCCAGTGAAGAATATAAAGAAGAGTCGTTTCCATCGTGCCGAGAGTCTGAAAGTCTTTCCTAAAAGATTAACAGCGACAAATTGTTGTGTGAAAAATCAAGGAAGTAGTTTGAAGATTGTATGCTACTAAGTGTGGCTCACCTATTGTGCATAAGACTAGCCGTAGCATGGAGAACATAAGGAAGAGCGGCTTGAATCAAACGCCAACGTGGCACGTTTCTTAATATCTCGCTCAACGAGGGTGTCAAATCATTATGAAGATCCTGCACTAGAACTCTTTCAAGGCACTGTAAAAAAAAAAATGTTTAAACTCATTTCTTTAAACTTTCTTTAAACTCATCGATTAATTACGTGTCAAAATCAATATTTTTTAAATAATTACAATTAATAACTTATTATATTTTTCATAATTTTTAGAAAAGACATATACTGACCGTGCATGCTTCCTTCATTTCCTATGCGAGCATTTTGGGAATAAATAAACCATATTAATCAAAGAATGATGAAACTAACACGAAATAATTTAATATATTATTAACAGAACGAATAAATTAAAACAATAATTTTTTTATAACAACAAGCGCCACTAAGTATAATATATTATTGTATTCAATAAATAATAAATATAATAAATATAATTATAAATATAATTATAAATATAATTATAATAATAAATATAATTATATTATATATAAATATAATTATATAAATTACTTAATTATGATGCAGATACTGGTATAAACATATTTAGTGTTAGAACAATATATGTGTATTGACTTTTAAATATAACGACGTAAATATTATTATGAATTTTTCTAAAAATTAATAATTGTGGAAGCATCAACCTGGGTTAAAATTAAATAGTGATATATTCTTTTTAACGTTAAACATACAATTAAATTTAATTTCATTGTATTATTATTTCATTTTAGATTGGTGCTGAAGAAATAATGTAGTACATTTATACTCTTTTTGTCTGATTACAAGAGAAAGATAAACATACGAGAAATGCGAAAATCACACAATATAATACATTAAACACAGAAAGCAATTTTATGTGCAAGCTCACAAGCAGATATTAAACGCCAACTTACATGATGGCCTGGCGCGCGTTGACAGAACTGCAGGTAACGTTTGACGGCCGCATGGAGAGGATATTTTGTTAGTGCGAGTAAAGCAAGTATTGCATAACGACTGATAGGTAAAAACAATCAACTATTTTATGTGAGAGCCACATAAAATCCATAAAACATATAGGAACCAATATATTATTCTTAAAATTTAACACAAATTAACTCTGCTGGTCTGTTCGGATCCAATTAACTCAAAATGCAATTTATTTTTCTAATATTTTATTTAAAAACATGTTTCTCTAATAGCTGACGATTTATTCTGTTAATAATGAGATATGTTTTCGTCAAAACTTTGATTCTTTATCTTTTAGAGTTTTTTAATCATATTGACTCAAACAATACAGTCGTAAGTAAATTTGAATAACCAACAGAATTAAAGATACGGGATAGCTAGGAAAAGAATATGTTCATCAAGTATATACAAGAAATTATGCACTTCTTTCAAAAGAAAGAATTAATGCAATTTATAATATACATTATAAATCCTGAAATCTTCCATGGGTTTATCTGTAAATAGCTTCGTAAATATATGTACATGATGAAGAGCAAAATATATAAAACAATGAATTATATTTTACGTCATTTTTAAAAGAATGATAAGCGTTATAACAATACTATGTTACATTAAGGAAAATATTCAAAATTTCAATAAATATTTATTTGAATAGTGTCAATTAAATATTTACTTACAATAAATAAATATTTATTTAATAAAAAGAAATGACAATTAAATTAAATTAATGATTTTCGTATTAAATAAAAATATATCTTCATGTTAAATAAATATTAGTTGGCACTATTTAAACAAACGAGTTATTAAAGTTTAGTATTTATCTTTTTTCAGTACAACAATCTTTATAAAACATTGTCATCCAAAATATATTGAAAACACGAAATAGAATAAATTCATGTTGGTAGACATATGAAGCAGGTTCTGAACAAGAAGCATACAACTATTTCGGCAGAGACGATTAAGAAAAGCAGAAACCGGAAGAAATGGAAGTTCTTTCTATATAATAGGGTAAAAGCGATTTTATATTCACAAAAATATCCTCCCAATCGATGTCTTAGAATCGATAATATTGGAAACATGTTGACGATTATACATATTAACATCGAGAAGAAACAATCGCGAATAGTTTAATTAATCATTTTGACTTTGTTAGTCGCAATATTGAATTTTCACGATTCATAATTATGACTTAAATCTCTTTAATAATAGAACAATTTTCAATGCTTTCTTTTACAGTCTAAGAAATATTTAAAATATTGCGTCAATTGTTACCATGCAAGATGCTTCGTGAAGTTTTCCTAGCTTAGCTCGAATGAATGGCCTGAAAAATAATAAAATAGATTAGACGCTTAATTTAAAATAAATATGAGCACGTCATTATTTTCTTGGAAAGTAATAAAAAATTTAGCTGACCTTATAAGACGCCAAAGGAACATTTGAACCGGGATAGGCAAAGGATACTCCTGCGTTCCCCCGTCTACGGATCGCCGTTTATCCATGATTGCTTCAATATTACTAAAATGTTTTAATATCGCATATGAAGAGTAACTTAATTAATCCAGCGCGAGCGTGGTAATAATTAGAGTACAATTGTTGGTGCTGCCATCGCTACCACGTGTCTTACCCCGCAGAACAAATTCTTCCAACTTAAACCGCTTGTACGCTTACGTCTTGCACACACCCTTTGTAGAGTCAACAACACTCCATCAGCCGAAGTGGATCAATCCCCGATTGAGGAACGTCGGAGTCGTACTCACGCAAGAATCGAGTCAAAATAAAAACAATCTCGTCTTCCTATACAAAATTCACTCTGCTCTTCTCTCTCTTATGAATAAAATTCATTTCACGCCACTAAAAGTGTTGATTATCGCGAAATATTATCATGTTGGACGCAGCTGCTGGAAAACGCCGATGCCGGGCATGACGTTGTTGAAGGGTAGCGCCGCACCGAGAAGAGAGAGTATCACGTGCCACTCGGCCTAGTAACACACTTCCGTCATTCCCTGTGGATGTCCTGCGCGACGCGGGTATGCACCCCGGCACCGGGATAGCGTGTAACTGAAGGGACGTGGTCTACGCGCCCACACGTCCTCACGGAAAGGATAGTGAATGCGCGTGCGACTCTCGGAAAATCCAATGCGCCGGTCGTTTCATCGATCAGCCCAGGAATCTGCTGCTGGACCACCCCTACGGGAGGCAAACCACCCCTCGCAGCGCGCCGCGTTGTACCGCGCCGCGCCACGTTCCCATCAACCTATTTACCCACCTAGTCCATCTAGCCATTTACTCGAGCAACACCTGATATAACGATGGGCGAGGCCATCTTCCTTGCGTGGAGCAATGACTGGCGAAGAACGCGCAATTTCTCATAATTTACCCTCCATTTGAGGGTGTGTATCGTTAGATTATGATAGATTATGATAGATCAAGGATATACCAATTGATAATTTATTTTTCACGCTAAGGCAATGTAGCTTTTGCATAAAGATTGCATTAAAGCTAAAGGGAGAAGAGAGGATGTAAAGTATATTTAATATTTAATATACGATAGTACGAAAGAAATAAAGAAGATATAAAAAATGACAGATATTTAAATGAGATCGAACATAGAACTAATATATTCTCAGATATCATATATTAAGACTGAATAACAAGTCTGCTTTAAAATTATCTCCTATTGCCCATCGTTGTTTCATCCCGTTGCGTAACATCTTCATAAAAAAAATGAATCTTGTATTTGAAAATATTGTTGAAGAATTAAAAAATTTAAGTAAATACAGATCTGAAAATTTTGTTGGATTAAAATAATCATATAGAACATAATGAAAAATGCTGTAAAAAGTTTTAACATTTTAATAAATAATTGAAGCGTTCTACATAATTACTTTGAGTAATTATAGTAAAAATAGTCCAACAAAATTATTTTCAAATCTGTATCTGACTAAATTTTTAAATATTTCAGCAAAATCATTCTTCTCGTGCATTATCCTCATGTTAAGACGCTCTTCAGTGAATCTTTTGTGTTGAGAAAATTCTCGACATCCTTTAACGTCATATCTAACTTGAATACGATTTTTCGTGCATACGTTATTACTTCGTCTATTTTCAGAGTCTCTTCAAGGTTTATGGAACTGATTTCTATGCAAATTTCTATATATCATCTGCATTCTATTATCATCTGCATCGCCGCTTATTCTTTTTGCTTCTTCACTAATTTTCTAATGGATTTTTCTAATGGTAAACGTTGCGCCATAATTCTTTTTTACAAAGATGAAGAATTTCGATAAAATTTTCTCTCGAAAATTTTCTCAATTCATGTCTTTTTTTGTTGTTTTTGAGGATTTTATAATAAATTGGCAAAATCTCTCCCATTATGTTTTCATCATTCTTTTACTAATGCTTTCTTGTAAATAATTTGTCGTAATTTTTTGTAAAAATATCTGCAGATTTGTCGGAAGAAACAGGAGTAGTATTCTTGTAAAAAATCTTGACAAAATCTTGTTATAATTGTTTAAATTAAATGAGAAATCTTTCTTCGTATTTCTGATAATCGAACTAGGACATTTAAGTCATGTGTAGCTCGCCTCTATCGATTTTTTTGCATTACCGGAATGTCTAGCTTTCGCAATTTGAGCTCTGATATATCAAGGGATATCTAGAAAAGGTCTTAACAATTAATTAATTTTCGATCTCGAAAAATATCTTAATCTATATTATTTATTTCATTCTTATCCAGAGATTTTCTATTCAAAGATGACGAACTAAAGATCGTAGCATTATTTTTTCATCTTTACTCCAAGATAGTGCAATCCTCAAGAGAATTTATTTTCATATAATTAGACTACATCTATTTGCAGGGAAACTAGCACATTCTCTCTATTATTATCTATTTTCAATAGTGTGGATAACGATTTTCATCTAAAGCTATCTGGAGTAAATGTCCCGATTCGTCGAACAAACAAAATCCTATATCACATTATGGATAATCTCGATTGTCATACAAGACGGAATCGTTCGTTTCTCGTGTAATCTAGGCGAGTATAACGTCTTTCTTTTAATTTCGAGAGAAGTTTTTTCGAGTTCGTTTTTTTTCTTGTCTAACTCTGTAAATTGATCACGCGCCAAATATTTCACAATATCGACAACTGGATAAATATCTTCTGTGCTTTTCGAGTAATCGTTGTAAAGCTTGGAGTTTTACACGATATTAGAACGTCGATATCTTGCCAACAAATCATCGATTTGCAATTTAGATTCACATGAGATCTTTCTCACGATTTCTTTCTTGTCAATATTACCAAGCTTTCATTGCATTTGAAGAGTCATGCTTACTACGATTATTTTGTGCAGCACTATTGCATTCATATTTTTTCTCTGTTTTAAAAATTTGCGAATTTTTTAATAGCTTTATTATACAGACAAATTTTATTTTTAATCATGGTACCAGTATTGGTCTTTGCAACTATTATTAGCGAATTTATTATTATCAAACTTCATTTGAATTTTCTTTTTATTATGAAAGTGCGTTCTTTAATCAGAAATAATTTCATTTCGTTCAATTCGTCAAATTTTATTTCATATATTTAGTTTAATTAAGTACTTTAAATTCTTCTTTCTTGATTGCATGTTATTTATTAAATCTAGGGAATTTATTAAAATCTCTGACTGTTCATTATTCTAATCCTTATTAATACATGTAATATGCGTTTTGCAATCTCGCGACAATATCTGATTTAAAATATCCAAGATATTGAATAAAATTTTGTTTTTATTATTAGGATAAATTTTTAATTTTTCTTCTATAAAAATATCAAATATAAGAACGTCATCTTTTATGCAATAAACAAAGTACGGCGGGGATTAAAAATCACTAAATAATCGTGTGTGCACGATATCGAGTCTACGCTCGCAGAAATATAACAAGTGACTGTTTAGTGTCCCATCAGAAGCACGTAGAAGAGATTGCCTTTTGCGAGAATGCCTCAAATCATGGCAGAGGCGTTCGCGAGAGGATTGCTAGACAAGATAATGGTAGAAGTTCTGGACGTTATAGATCGCGATGCAGAGGATGGTAAGGTGCAAACTCGTCTGTATGTCTCATGAATGTAACAGCGGGTTGAATAGAGACGTTGTACGCGTACGATATTGTTCATTGATAAATATCGTTTCATGATGCTGTAACAGCATGGTTTTCAATTGCGATCGACATACGTTTCGCGAAGCTAATTATCTCTGTTAGAAGCAAATAACATATATACGTTAAATATTATTATTAGAAAAATCCTGGGAACAGCACGTCACTGAGGAAACAGGCGATGCTCAACTGGAACATATACACGGTAGATCGCAAGCAAACGAATGTACACACATACATTATAGCAAAGCCGATGAAATAGAATTGATTGCAAAGATAGTTCGTGATTTGCGTGACATACGGATCGGAGATTCGCGTTATGTTCTTCCGCCTTCATTGTTAACATTGGAAAAACAGGTAATTGGATACAACTTTCCAAGACATAATTCTATTATAATCAATTGTTGAGATTATAATTATTGTACATAAGGAAAGAGAGAGGAAAGTAGGAAATAATAAAAATACAAAAGACTTCAAGTTATGATAAAATTTTTAATAATATAATATCAAATTGTTTTATAAGTATACTATTTTTTTAAGTCTTCAAATTCTAATTTATTTCTAGAAAAACTTGATACTGTGTTAGCTTCAATAATTCTATCAATTTGATCAAATAAAATTACAATCTTTTTCGAAAATATAAAGTAAATATATTTTTTAAAATGTGTTTTTAATTGACTTTAATTAAATTAACGGTTGTGAAAATTAATTATAACGTAAAAATAATTAAATTTAACATTCAATGTCGGATTTTCGCATGTTTATTTTATCACAGACGGTTCTAGTTGAATCGCATGGCCGTAATTGCAGAATATTCACGTACAAGAGATGCACTTGCAGTTCTCTAGTATCGCACCTGTGTCACATTAATTCCATGCACGACTATTATTTTTTGCCCGTGTGTTAGAATGAGAAGATCTACTCACGAGACACACGCTTGTCTTTGCTTGAACAGGTGAAATACGCCACGTGCAACGTTGACGATGCACCACTTATAAATAATCCAGCAACCGACATAGCCGAAACTCAACGCACAACCCGAGGTCAAGGCGACACGCACCAGATTAACACGACAATTCTCGAATCACTGACTGAATCGACGGAACCGGTGAAGTTGATTCGAAAGAAGAAGGAAGGAGAAGCGATTAACGAGGCGACCAACGTGTCAGTTGGTTTATTACAACAATTGATCGAAGATTTAGAGAACAAAACAATCTCGACTTGCTCTAAGGACGATGCCCCTTTAAACTCGGTCAGTAAGGAGTGCATTGCAGTTTGGGAGGAGAAAGAAGAGCAATTTATTAGGACTATCGAGGGCAATGTTGGCAGCCGACATGAGACTACAACGGGGACTCTTCAAGGTAGCGAATCAAACAGTCGCTTCCGCATTATCAAACTAAAGCACGATAAAGAACTGAGGTCTCACTCAAGTCAATATGCAGCGTCCACCTCGAGGAAAGCTGATCTCGAAGAAGTTCAGATCGAGAAACGTGAATCGAATTCGTTATCGACATTGAAATCATCGTGCGATGATGACAAGAAGACCGTAGATCAGATACTACCCATCGACGATGCAGAGAAGAGAAAAACATTCAATGAAGTGACAACGAAAAAGAAGAAGAAGAAAGGCTTTGGCAGCCGACTGAGGAAACTCTTCCGCGCCGCCTTCGGCCGCCAGAAGAATTGATGCTGGATTCCGGAAGGAAAATGCTACCTCACGATTTATGTCAAATGGCGACGATTCTCTTCGCTTTCTCGTACAGCTTTTTGACTTTTTAGTCATGTATTTTTTAGAAGAAAACACGCCCATGAATACATAGCGAGTAAAAATAACCGGTAGCGTAATCACCGGCCGTGGGTCTTCAGCATCCAGCACGACTTCGGTGCAACGCGTGAATCAGACTCTATACATTTCTAGATGGTAATCGCAAACATTGTACACAAACTCGCAAAATTCTGTAAAATATATAATGTCTGATGATCTCATAATGCGTGTCACATTTTTTAGTTTAAACACTTTAGTGATTCAGTTTAGAAATTGATAGACGTAGAGGCTACTAGTGATATCGAAGTTTGCAGAATATATTTTTGCTTGATGCGTCCATTGCGCGGACACTGCAGATCTGGCAATCTGACATAGGAATGTCAGCGTCGTCGACGTCGAAGTCTCATTTATCGCAATAGGAAAAGACATTCGCCAACTCTCGCCTCTCTCTCGTCGCTTCTCGAACTGTTTTTGGATCGCGATGTTGCCATGCCCCGTCGTCGTCGGTCCGGACCGAAACTCCTCTCGCAGATTTGGACCTCAGCATCGTTCGAGGGTGTCCTCGTAGCGCCATCTGCAAAAATAAAATGAGTAAATTTGGTAACACCGGGTATCACTTCTGGTTCAAGCTTCGTTCGGTCAACATCCACTGGTACCAGACGATCAACAATGGTAAGTTTCGATTCCTCTTTCTTTTTCGGGAAAATTTTTCTCTCTTCATGCAGTTCTTCATGAATGATAAATTTAATAAATTAAGTCGTTCAAATCAATTAAATCGTTTTTATATAAATATATAATATGATAGCGAGGGGTTGAAACGAATAACTTCAGTAACGAAAAAACTTCCTTATACTTTTCAGGCAGACCTTAGCAGCAAGGATGTCGAAAGTGAGTAAATTGTTAAATTGTTAACATTTTCGCGTTCCGTATAAATCATATGAAAGTAATGAAGATAGATTAATTAATTTGCATCGTAATTAGTGAAACTGTAAGTGATTCTATATATAATTTCGTAGCTTTGAGTCACGCGATTAGAAGGAAATCAGTGAAGTTTAAATAGAAAAAAAATAAAACTATTATCATGTCATCAAAACAGATAGTAAAATTTGTCAAATCATTTTATTAACTTAATGACGTCATTAATATTAAAATAATACATAAGAAAATTTTGCTGAAATTATTATTCTTCATATTTCTAAAAATAGTTTAGTTAATAAAACAATCTCTTCATTAAATATAAATGTTTTATTCTGTAATCATCATTGAATTGTTTAACAAAATACTTAAAAATTAAAAAATTTTGATAGTTTTTGAAATATTTCATTTATTCTTCTTAGCACTAGAAAAACAAATAATTTGTAAATTATTTCCATTAATTTAAAGTTAAAGAAAATTTCATTCTTCTTCTAATTTATACTTGTTTTCATATTCATTCTTTTTGGATATTTATTTATTTTTTTTATTAAATCCGATGAATTATATCGTGTGAATTTTCTTCACGATATTTCCAATTTGCATGTTACGTTCCATTTTTGACGTTACATAACGACTAGGGATCGGTAGGTGGATGTGACCGTTCTGTAGCGCGTCAAAAATAGGTTGGTAGGCTGTTCTTATATGGTTCGGCGGGGGTAATCTGACCCACTACTTCCACCACCGACTTCTTCAATCAGCGGTGGGGCTTACCGCTCCCAAAATAGAAGAATATTTTTGAAGATACGAACGCGATGTACTTCATGCTTATGGTATTAACCCAGATTTCGCACACATCGCATATTTAAAAACAGTACCAAATACTCATATCCATACAGTATACACTCAAGTAACACACAGCGCTTACAAAGCGTTAACAAAGCGCTAAAAAGGCGCAAATAATCGCTTCTTTAGCGCTTTACAAGTGCTGTGTTACTTGGACACACACACACACACACACACACACACACACACACACACACACACACACACACACACATGTATGATATATAAAGTTATACAGCAAGATTCTTCTTAATAACGAAGATCTTTTTATCGAGAACGTTTGATCATCGGTGACTTCCCTTACAGTATAGAAAGTGCATAAGAAATTATTATTTTTGTTAAAAAGGGGCAGAATTCGCCTTCTCTATTTACGACTCAGACGGCACCAACGTCATCGATGCGGTTGATCTTGGCAACGTCCTTCGCGCGTTGAACTTGAACCCTACAAATGCGACCATTGAAAAGCTGGGCGGCACGAAGAAGAAGGGCGAAAAGAAAATGAAACTGGATGAATTCCTGCCTATCTTCAGCCAGTGCAAAAAAGATAAGGAACAGGGATGCTACGAGGATTTCCTCGAGTGTTTGAAGTTGTATGACAAACAGGAAAACGGAATGATGCTCGGCGCAGAATTGTCTCACACACTTCTATCACTTGGTAGAATTTCCTCTTTTTCATCAACAATTATTCACAACTTATAAAAAAAGATAATTAACATTTGTTTTTTTATTTTTATTATGTCATTGTTGTATTATACAAATAATACAATTTTGTTTCTAAAATAGATATTTGTGTGCAGCTTTATTATGTTATAAGTAATAAATATTATTTTGCGAATATTAACTTCCAAAATATTATATTGAATTAACGTTTTATTTCTAAAGACATAAGTTAATATGATCTGAATAATCGTACTTATCGTAGGTGAACGTCTTACTGATGAGGAATGCGAATCAGTGCTGAAGGATTGCATGGATCCAGAAGACGACGACGGTTTCATCCCCTATTCTCGTAAGTATCATTTCGTTTTGGGTCGGGTATCGTGAATGCGCCCTCCGAAATAAACGTAGAGTATCGAATCATCTGCCTCACATTTACATAGAATACGTTAATTTGAAGAAAAATCCTTATCTATTCTTTAAGGCCCCTAAAACCGTTTTGTTAGAACTAGAAAGTCCCCCCCCCCCACCCCTTGTATATAATGTATAGTTGACAAACCCCTCGATTTGTAATATGGACCTCCGGTAACTTCTGGCAACATGAAGAGATCCCCCGGATTCAATTTGTTCCCATCCCATCGTTTGACACTTCCACATTTTTGTGTTTCGCAGCCTTCTTGAAGAAGATGATGGTACTGTTGTAAGCAATTGAGGTGTTATCGAGACAAAGATCATCCATCGTAAGTACACCCTGTAGCGTAATTCCATGATTGTCCGCCTTTTCTTCATCTATGTCTTGTTTATTTGTCTCTATCTCTTTATTTGTATCCATTAACATTGTTTCGTCTGTATTTTCCTGCTAAGCATATTCCAGAATTTATAGGACGCAGCGTTGCAGCTCAACAGGGATGCTGGAAATCGATAACCCGCTTCTCGCGCAGAAACACGTACCTATGAAGGTTTTGCTCGCGCGCGGGGTCAATGATCTGACGAGATCATCAAGGAAAATTACATGGAATAAGATTAAATAATAAAGACCGATAAAAAATTAAAACAAAATGAAAAAATATATATTAAACATAACTTTTTCTCTATAACTTGTATTACAGTTTACAAAAACAATTTTATTATGCATTTTATATTAATTATACATAATTATATAAATTATATCTTCTACATACATAATTCTTCTGTTATAAAAACAATTTTTAATATCCAAACTCTAGTATTTTTCTGCTACGCGAATTATTAATGCTTCTTTGTACATTATTTATGTACTTATTGCTTTTATATATTTGTTGCTTTGCTACAAGAAAAATCTATATGGCAGCGCAAAATTGAGCACTGACTGCTATTTAAATTAGTCTAGCTATTTAAATCATTCAATACTCTTAGCTTCGCGCATAAACTAATTTTCTTTATCTCTGCCTTGAAATATACGTTTATTGTCTCTATGAAAATATGCTTATTTACTTGTCAATGTTTCACGATTTGCTTCAGCCGAATAATATATTGATCGCTCTATTTCAGCGTTCCTTCGTAAACTGTGTGAGAAAGCAGCAGTAACCGATGATTAGGATGATCACTGTCAACATCTATTATCTGCCAAGCCATGTCGACGATGGATACATTTGCCATATTCGCTCGTCACATTCATCTTTTTTTTTATCTTCCCCGCTAGATTATGCGAGGATTCACTTGACAAATTGCATGTAATACGCAATACGATCCTGGAATTAGCAACATCAAAGTATCAGCATTTTATCAAAGAAAAGCAAAAAAGGAAGAAACATCGAGAGTTCACAAACATCGAGAAAAAGAAAAACAATACTTTATCTCGTATGCACATAATATTGTTATTTGATTCAGTTTCACATATACAATACAGCGTCTATATTAAATTTAGAATGAAAAAATATTTTAATATAGCTACATTGTACAAAGTCAGAAATGGTCGGTATTAATTTACTTCTTATTGTTACTGTAATAAATTATTTCTCTCGAATCAACGGAGAGGATTTAAAAATTTCCCAGTGTTGATATCTTGAAAATCTGTTCAATACATATTGCGTTTTATTTTAATATTAATTAATTCCCTCGTTTAATACAATATTAATTTTCAAACAATTATAATAATTTATATTGCTTGTATGTTGTGAGATCCAAGCTTTAATAATATAAAATACTTTAATGTGATAAAATATAATGTCGCAAAGATCATCGGATTAGCATAGATTCTTTATTGCTAGCGTATAAGTCTATTTTTGCCTAACTGACATTTTCTTGCTCTACTTAAACAATCGCGTGAGAAACACGAACAATAAGCATGTCACTGCCGAAATCTATTTAAAAGTTGCATTAGCATGCTAGATTCTTTATATTACAAAACATAATAATAATGTAATCAATAGTGTTATCTTTTATAAATTTTAACGTGTTATACAATTAATACTGTCAGAACACCAATTATTCAAGTAGAACTTTTCTGATCATTCGAACTATTTTTGTAAGAAACACGCTAAATAATTATAAGTAGAAGTAAGATATAACTATAAGTACTTGGAAACTATCAAAATGTTTTTAGTTGTTTTAAGTCAAGTTTAAAGGATAGAATTGAAATCGATAAAGATAACTTTCGGGCAAAACCACGAGTGGAATTTAGCTGAACGAAATTTATGTGAAAATAATGAAAACGATTAATCTCATAAAAATGTCGATATGGATTGACCATCATAAGTCTTTATGCTTGTCATGTTGATGTTAATATTAATTAACCACCAACATAAAATGGATTTATAATTCTAGATATTTATATCAGTATCATCATGGTGGATTTAACACCATGGGTATGGATATCATGGAGTGGATTTAAATCTTATGGTGTTAAATTCATATTATGTTGATGTTAATAATATTAACACAATAGAAATTATATAATATTACCGCAAATATTTTTTTAAGTAAGGAAGCTATCGAATTGTTATTTTTTAGTTGTTTTAAATCAAATTTAAAGTTTTAAGTCAAGTTTAAGAGTAGAATTTAGCTAAAGGAAATTCGCGTAAAATTAGAAATAATGAAAACAATAAATTTTATTACTTAAAAAAAATCAGTATGGATCATTTAACACCATGAAGTGTCTATATAATTTTCATCATGTTAATATTTACGTATATTTGTAACTCTTGTTCTTTATATCAACATTGTCATAATATGGATTTTAAATTCATACTATGACAGTATTGAAACATAAATATATAAATATATATATATATGATGTTAAATCCATACAGATATTTTTTAGAATGATACGATATCTTTGCACAACTTTGTTTCATCAGTTTAGATTGAGATCGGGCAAATCCGCGCCAGCTCTTAAATAGAGAAAGATCTTCGGCTAATCTCCAGCTTCATCTGTTGTGAAATACATCTCTCAGCATCCACAGCGAGCATGAAAGAGAATAATTCTATCGATAAATCGCGTTTAAGCGCGGATTTCAATCGCGCACATCTTTCTTTTCTCTCGTCTCTCATCATCATTGTATCTGCCTGATGACGGAGCGTGTTTGTTGTGGGTGGACGGACACGACGTATTCGTTCGTACGCGCTCGGCAGGCTTCGCTTACAGGGACAGAGGCAGGCGTGGGGCCACAGCTTGGTCCCGGCGAGCCGGCGGTGGCGGCGGTCGAGCTAGTCAGTTCAAACGCGTCGGTTCAAGCGCTGCGCGTCTTTCCAATAGTCCCCCGAGTGGTGTAATCATCAGTCGTTTACTTCGCACTTCGTTTATTTTGCATCCTCTTGTCCTCGCTGTATCACCTCTCGTGTGCAAATCAAAGGATCTAGTTACATTATCACACCGTCGGCGCAACGCGCGCGTGCAAGACGTTGAAGCGGAGTGCTTGAATACGGAGTGAGGTCGTGAGAGGATAGAAATCCTCCGGAGCAGAGTCCTTTAAACGACCTAGATCACCGTAAAGGATGACGGACGTCCAGGCGAACCCGGGTGGCAGACTACAGCAGAGCGAGGTGACCGCGGCGCAGCAAACAGGTTGGTCCCGCTCGTGGACACCTTTGCGCTTCCTCCTCCGCGCCGACGTTTATTTTTGCGACCGACAACCTTGAGACCACATCCGTGGTCCACGGATATTGCCGATTGGAGCAAACAGCGCGCGCGCTGTTTTCCGCCATTTTGACCTGACTCTCGTAGATAGAGGATCTGATCTCGCGTAAAAAATCGTTCTTTTCCGCGTCTTGCATTGTCCCTGCGTCGCTGATCTTCTCACGCGATTATTAAAATGAGTTGCATGTCTGCGAAACGGCGTTCCTGATCCATCGTGCAATGCAGCGGGTGCGGTCCACGAGAAACACGCGCGATATCAGAGATGATCAGTAATTGATAAATGATTTTCATTTTGAGAAGTTTGAGTGCTCGTCAAAATTGAGATATAAATTGAGATATGTCCTCCTTTAAATTTATATCTCCAAATTATTTTAAAAGCGAAAAAGATCATTAAAAGCGTATTTCTGCAGAGCATCCTCATTTATTAGCCTTCTAAAAATATCGACAAACAATTTTTCCTCACGTACCATTGTTTTATTTCAATAAAACGTTCTTCGAGATATAAATTGAACGCATCAGTCAGCTTTAATGAATCTTTTTCTGTTTATCTGATTCTCTCACTAATTTATTATCTTATATTTATTCATTTTTGTTCATGACATATTATCTACATCTTGCTGTCTCACAGCGCTCATGCCATGCATATAATAATGTATATAATTAGGTAATATATGTGTTGATATTTACATAATTCATAATAATTACATTGCGTTTAAACACTTACGTTACGGAAATAGCTCGTAAATTTATTATATTTGTCACATTTGTCACGTTTATCATTTATTATCTTTTATGTTTGAGTTAATATTGTAACAAAGATAAATTTTTGATTCGACAAAGATTTTGTGGTTCTGTCTAGAAACATGGTATTGTCTCGGCGCTAAGACAAGCGTGGCATCATAGTGCGTAAGACATATGCCTTATTTATTTAATTTTTTATATATTTGAGTATGAAAAATGTTGAATAAATTTACAATTATCGAACAAAAAACTTACAACAATTATATTTTGTCCATTTTAATGTTATCTATTTTAACTTTGAGACTCTAAATAATATATGCTGAAAGCCTGCCACTTATCTCTTGATGGCAACAAGTATTTCCATTAAAAGTAAAGATAGAAAAAACGTATTAGAATGAAAACGGGCTTTTATAAAAAAACAATATATTACAAGTGTCCCCATATTCAACAACTATATGTATTATTAATACAATAATGAAAAATAATTCATAATAAAAAATTTGTCGAGGTTTTGCCAACTGTCGTAAAAAGATTAAATACATTTTTATTAATAAGAGATAAAAGAAAATGTGACATAAAACAGACTTGTAATATGGAACAGATATATTTTATTTTAAGATATATTGCATATATTATACTATATACAATACATATACTTATTCAAATATACAAAAAGTGATACATTGAATAATTTTCTGATTATACTTATATCATAGATACATCAATTGCATCTATTGTACAATAAGATGTTCATGAGTTGCATGCAAAACATAATAAAATATGACACTAGTCTATGCGCGCCTGTCAGTATTAATTATTATCGAAGAGATTCGAATGCACGGCCGCAAGGGGCCTGGGAACTAGCACGAAATATCACTACAACGTTTTGCATAGATTTATGAGAAAGACTGTACGATGGCCTCAACGTCTGGGGGCATTATACCCAGAGCGATGAGAAAATCCAGCGTGTAACATAGAACTGTATGACTGGGAAGTTTTTTTAACCGCCACTTTAATCTCAGCCATGCTCTCCTCCAATGCACTTGTACACAATTGGCCTCTTTTGCTGTTGGAATCAATCACGATATGAAAATCATTATGCGCGACTGTGGGAAAAAATATTTCGTTTATTACCATCGACAAGCTACAGAGAAGTTCGACAACAGTTTCGCTATTCGCCGTACTTGACACAGTTGTATGTACCTGTAATCTACAATCTTATCTTTGGAACTTTTCTCTCTCTTTCTCTCTCTCTCTCTCTCTCTCTCTTCCTCTTTATATTGACAGAAAATTTTTCGGTATTTACGATCATAATTACATGTTACCATAATTATGATTATTAATGTTCTAATGCTAGTAATAATAAATGTATTTTTATACTAATTATTACTAACATTATAGTAATAATTAGGATAATTATGATAATAACTATAATAATGCTAATTGTTATGACGAATTCGATTGGACGCATTTAATGCGCACTGGTGCACATTAAACACAAATTAACATAAAGATATGTTTATTATGTACATAGAAACCGGTTAAACTGTGAAATACTCATATATACTTTATTGTGCTGTTAGGTTAAATATGTATTTTAGAATTCGAAATATTTGCATTTCTTTTACATTCAGATTAAATCAATATATAACGGCTTTAAAATAAAAATTCACCAATATGCACTAGTGCGTCCAATCGAATTCGCCATAATTTTATAATAATAATAATAATTATTATACATATATAGTTATTATTATTAACATTATAACAATAATAATCATGATATCATGTAATTATAAAATTTTTATTTTTGTGAACAATCGAAAAACTTTCTTTCAGTGTACTATCTAAAGTCTAATATATGGCTTAACATTTGCTATTTCAAATGATTGCAATGATCAGCGAGAAAATTAAAGTGAGAGAAAAAATTTGTTTCAAAAACTTTCGCAAGCGTTACGTTCTCAGTTATTTCAAATCATCAAATAGGCGACGCTCGTGCCGCAATTTGCTGTAAATCAGGACCGACCTACTATCAAATAGATCCACAAGGTCTCGACGATGAGTAACAATCACACGCGAGTGACCGCGAGCTCTTCCCGCGAGTCGCGGCGATTTTTTCCTCGAGAATACCGGTACTTTGTATTTACCGACTTATCGTTATATAAACTTTAATACGAGGTCATGATAAAAGGAATTGAAAACTTTGATCGTTGAATTTCTACGTGAGAGGTATAGCTTCGTAACAAACGGAGCAGAAAAATCGAGAAGAGGATCGGCCATTGCGATCGATCAATTAGGAAATTGATGATCATCAATGAGCTAACGATGTTTCGTGGGCGTGTAATTGCCGGAATTAGCAGGACTCGCCTCCGATGGCATCTATGATCGAAGCTTTAATCGGAGTGTTCTCATGTTATGGGATGGTACTTTGGACAGACCAGGCATCCGCTGTTTGTTTGCCACTTCCGGATATGATCCAGGGGGGATTTCGCAGTTGTTCCGATTATCACGCAGATATGATGCCCAAATATATTTTATTAAACTAAAACTCTTCTAATTTTTCAAGAGTTTTTACGCCTAGTCTGTGAAAAATATTAATTATGTCACTTAAGTCACTTTATTCCGACATACAATTGTGTAAAACTAATTTAAAAGATTGACAATGAGTAGACATAATATTAAAGAGACATAATCGCTATGCAATCTCAATCTGCGTGACGGATGCTAATCTGATGTTAAGATCAGTTCTTCACATTGTTTATTTGATTCAAACAGATTCTCCGCCGCTCATTACACTTGAGATTAATGACTCGTAACCAGGCGACGCGACGCGAGAACTCAGTGGAGTTACGTGAATACTTAACGTTGTGGCAGTACGAGGCCAAGGTTCTGCTTGTTACCCACGTTCCGTTTCGGGCCCTAACGCCCGGTAATTATTGAAACGCGTCACATGCTATATTCGCGGACCCCCAGCTCGTCTAGCAGCATCTACGTTTTCTTATGTGAATAGAAAAGCTGCAATTTTTATTCAGTATTTGATCCGATATATACAGTAGTAGATAGAATAATGTGAACACCTGGCAGCTACACTACTTGTTTCACTAATAAGAGGTTGGTCTATTATTTGTCTTTAATGCAGACTTTCTATTCTTGTTAGATAGGATCATACAATGTTCAAATAAAAGGATGTAACGTTACCATGTAACGTTATACTATTATATTATATTATTAGTTATAATATTATGTTATTATGTCATATATAATGTTTTATTATATTATATTATTTTTTTAACATAACATCTTTCAATTGTTTAAGAGAGGTTAGAGGAGAAAATTTGCTTCTCAAAATTGTTCATAATGATTCAATGATGACTTAAATTTTGCGATTACGCTGATTAGGAAAAATATTGAAAAAATTCGGAGAACAATGGACGATTTTTGAAAATAGAATAAGAAGCGAGCTTCCTTTTCCGATACTTATACAACATACTTATATAAGTAATTGAAAATGTACTAAAAGAATAGTACAAAATTTCATTGATGACTATTCAAGCATTACATGACTGTATTCCAACAAGGATAGAATCTGGCAAAAGATGGGCCAGTCTTCTATTAATACAGGAAGTGTAATTCTTAGATGTTTATATATTATTTTGTCTATTTTCTGTATCATCTTTTCATTAATCGTTCTTCCAGTGTCTGAATTGTCTGTTTCTCTTAATAAGAGTAAGATATCAAAAATAGAAGATAAAGTGTGTATTACATAAAGTAATAAAAATCTCATTACTCGATAAAAGTTCAATGTTACGTTGAGTAATGCGCCTTTCGACAGGCTAGCACGAAGCATGCAAGTTGATTTTCAACGCACGCATTTCGAGCACGCTACCGATAATTATCCGACCTCGTGAAGGAAGATGAAAGAGTTGAGCAAACTCGGAGAGTAAATTATGCCTAGTACGGCGCGCGGTATCGACCAAACTCTTCGATGAAACGTCATAACGACCTGCCGCAAACACGAAACACCGGTATATGGTTGGTTCCATTAGTAAGATCATCTCTATTGAGAGTATTTGAGGTTCAGCGACCGGTTGAGTCTTGTTGCGAAAAGAGCGCTTTGAAGCGACGGATCTATTCAATATTGATAATTCTCCCACCATGAAGGGAGGAAGGACCTACTTTCTAACGGAACCCCATCGGTTAAGCGTCACATTCAAAAGAACTCGGCCAAGCGATACTCTTGTTAATAGTGTCAATATCTGACTTTGGCAATGCACGACGCTTAATGCAAAAGTTAAAACGTCGGCTATTTACGCGCGTCTCATAACGGGAAGCTTTCAGAAAAAGCAGCTAATATTGAATACCATCTCAATTCCTTCATTTAAATTGCAGATTAAATTGCAACATGTGTGTTTTCAAAGAGCAAATATTCGTTCATACAATTTGCTTGCTGTATTCACAATACACAATATAGAATGGATTATTTATGAAAGATGATTTATTTGCGGTAGAGAAGATAGTTTAATTAAATACTTGTCAACTTATTGCGGCTAATGGTTACATATATAATAAATAATTGCCAATTGCATGAAACAACTTACCGTTACGTTACATCAAGGACATGCTCGCCAATCATATATCTGTCTACCTGTATAAATGCGAATCGCGATAAGTCCGAATGCACACAGCGACGATTACGTCAGCTTTAAAATTATCGCACGCAACATAATCGCCGGAATCGTTCGCGCAGATAAACGAGCATGCAACAAAGTACTTCTTGTAACGCATACTGATCTTGTCAATGGTTACACTTGTTACAACCGCTACAAGATACTTCACTTATCTTTATAAAAATTACAGTCACTTTCGGAAATTTATTTGCAAGAATGAGCAATGTACACATGACATAAATAACATTTCCTACAAAATGCACTTGCAGATTATTCAAAAATTATATCATGATTAGTTAATATTATTAAGATTCTAATCTTATAATAATATTTTTAATTAATTTTATTTTTATTGATTTTATTTTTCTCACACATTTTTTCTCTGACAACTGTAGTTTTTTAATCATTAACATTTTCTTAACTGTTTAAATTAAAAAAAAAAATATATATATATATATATATATAATGAATTAACAAAGAAGTCAATAATACAACTAATGATACAATTAATAGGAATAATATATGTATAATTGATTATATGTATATATTTTAATTAAACGATTAAGAAAATGTACTAGAGTTGTGTATTATAAAATCGGAAAATGAAATTAATAAAAATAAAATTAATTACAAATATTATTATAAGATTAAAATCTTATAATAATATCAATTAATCATGACAATTATTTAGACTAATTTTGGTAATAATAGATGATGTAATATGTCATATCTCGTGAACGTGAGTTATAAGTATCTGAGAATACTGGGACATTATGATTATTTGAATTTCATAATTTTAATGGACATATAACATGGGTTTCATATTTAATATTCATAATACGACTGTAGGAAATAAGGAAGTTACAAAATAGGCAATCGATGTATTGTTGCATGTTTTACCAGAGATTGCATGTTTGTGCACACAGGAAATATCTATAAAACATGCATATAGGCATACATTATCAATCAGATTTTGTTGAATATCGAATTTGATCTCAAGCGTAAGTAATATAATTAATTATTAATTAATATTTAATGAAATAAATTAAAAAATTGAAGTTTACAAAATTTTAATTCATTTTAGTGTATTTATTTACATATGTTTTAAAAGTGCGTTAATATATGTTTATTTGTTTATTTAATATTACGATTCTTCATATATTTTTTACAAGCGTAAATATATAGATTAGTGCGTACTTATATAAATATATCTCACGCACAACTAAGGTAAAATATAACTTAACAACTTTTTCGAGCTAACAATCATTTTAGAACGCTATTAAAGAATAATCTTATCTTTGTCACGAACTTTCGCACAAACTTTTAGCGTGTAAGCTTCAGGAAGACAAACTTTTCTTGCATTGAAAGTGCAGTATGTTGGCGTCAATATGCCCTTCCATAGCATGTTTCTCGGTGAGGGTAAACCGGGAAAGGGAGCGCGTAGTCATACAAAGGCTTGGGTAAAGGGCGAGGGTAGAAATTCTACGAGGGGTTTCTCAGTGGTAGTAGACGCGACAATCGATAATAAAACGGCGACGACGCGCAGCATCCGTGCTACAGTGGAGTTTGCGTCGGACGTTTAAAGATTTGTTGAATTGCGATCTTTTGTAAAGAATGAAAAGGAAGCACACGAGACACGAATTCTAAATCAAGATATCAATTTTGTATGTTGAAAATTACAAAAGTGAGCGAATTTACTAGAATATTATTTATAATTTCATTGACATCTAGTAAATTTGGCATCTAGTAATATTTTTATTTTATTTTAATTTTTATCTTGTTTCAAAATGTACGGAATTGACCCTCAGAACCTCTGTCACCAACTTCTGATTAAATTAATCGACGATCAACTCATAGAAGTGCCAACAGCAATTTAATCAGATATCTCCTCTCTTTTCCTCTTCTAAGACAAATTGTGTTTAATTCTCACGTTGGCAATCGTGATGATTGTGTTAACCATCGATTATCGTGATGATAGTGTTAATCAGTGAAAGAGACCTTCTAGTTAAAATACTGAAGTAGAAACATGAATATATTGTTGATAGTAAAATTAATGTCTTTAACAATTATTTACATGCGTAATTGCACAAGTATTTTATCACCAAGGACAAAAAGTGGATAAGATATGAAGAGTAATTTACGACATTAAAATTTATTCTTACACTTTTTGCGATACATTTATTTGAGTTAAATTTTGAGAAGAAGAGATAATTTCTTATAAAATTATCGTGAAGTCCTTTTAAAACGAATGAAGTATTCCATATCGTGTGACACGTAAAATTACTGATTGTCTTATACGATCGCTCAATATCGTTTGTAATGCATTTAATGAAACACAGTAAAGAGACAGTGATCGTCTTTAATTTACTTGAAAAGATCGATGGGACACACCCGTGGCAATTGTCATTATTGTATGTCTCGAGATGTCGAGGCGTGACCGATTGCCTGTGCATAGGATTGCCATTGCGCGATATCACCTTACCGATAATTTTACGACAAGCGACTAATGGACCAGATCGTCGTCTCGCTTAATTGTTCGTGCCTTACTGACGCAATCGACAGTTGCGAGCTACTCGCTATGTTAAAAAAAACTCTCGGTTCAATTAACAATCGTTACTATCTTTGATCAACTATCCTTTTTGTGCAGATATAGACAAATGTATGCACATTTACTTTATTAGACAACATATTACTTTATTAGAGACACGATGAAATTACACGTAGCTATTTTTGTTTACATTCTTCTTCAAAAAATCCTATTTGCATTTATAAGATCATGATTATAAATAATTAAATTATAAGAAATAAAAAGTAATTATTTATTATAATTACTAATTTTCAATATAAAATCTTTCAATAAATATCCCCCTCCAATTAAAAGTAACACACATTAACATTATAACTTTACACTCAATAATATAATTATTATATGTATTATATTACATTTGTATTGTTAAGATTAGATTGTTCCACCTTTCGATAAATTTTAGCTTACTATTTTATTCTTTCATTCTTTTATGCTCTTATTCTTTTACTCTTTTGTTTATCCAGTATCCAAATCAGAAAAATAATTTTGGCACGTTAAATCCCGATGTTGTTGAATCCGGATTATTTATGTATTTAGGCAAGAGAACTTTCGTATGATAGCAATAGATTCGTGCTAAAGATTCTAAATAGGGGTAGAGAGAGAAAGAGAAGAGCAAAAAGCGCGTGCGTGAATACGTGCGTCTGTACATGCGTGATTGCATGACTGCGTCTTCATCGAATCCAACGGCTTTAAACAGGTATCTACCGGTCTACCGGTTCACGTGCCAAGAATAGCAGAGTGTCACCTTTTCGTTATCCACCGACTAATTCCAAACATGCAATATAGACATAGCGGCCTGTTTACTGACTATTTTATGTTTGATTACTGCTACTGTCTAAAATTGTTGTTATGTTATAAGATATCTCTTTAATGTTAAAAAGAAGATATGACAAAAAGTAGTTAATTTCTATAAGTAAATATATAATATTTTTTAGATACATAAATTTCTAAAGAAATATTATACATTCTAATATACAATATATTCAATTGCATATTTATAACAGCATTTTCTAAGTTAAATAAAATATAAATTTAATCGCAAACTTAATTTATGTTATATTATATAATATTATAATAAATCGATAAATAGATGATATTTAAAATACATAAATATTTTAATATATAATTAGATTTTTTAAAAAGTTTCAAAGGTATAAAAAAAAATAACATACTTATAATGTTGGCATTGCTGATGAATGTCACTTAAGATTTTTTATATTTATTAGAAAATTTCATTGTTATGTACAAATTATTATGTATATAGAAACGCCTACAATCAAATTTCATGAGACGAATTATCACATGTATTAAAAGTATAAAAAGATCGCGATCACAATAATTATCGCTCTAAATATTTGTAGAAATGATCTTTTGTGACGTTGCGATATCAAGAATCAAACTAATTTGTTTTTTAATCAAAAAAGAAGTTTTTTGTTTCAAAGAGGAAACCTGTGCAAAGTTACATAGATTATTAAAAAATGAATAGTAAATCTAAAATCTAAACTAATATTATGAAATATGAGAATATTAGATAAACCACATATTATCACGTAATATCGCATAATATTAGAGAACGCGTTAAGATTGCGCAATGTTCATGTTTATTGCTTAGGGAAGCCCGAGCATGCAGATATCAATTTTGCAGTTCGCCTTAGCTTACCATGTAATAAATATCAATGAGTTTTGTGACCATAACGTTCACGGGAAGAGACAGGCGAGACTATCGATTCCTATCGGTATAAGAGACGTGTCCATTGGACACGTTTCAAGAGGGAATCTTGCAGGGCTTCCGTGGGGTGGATTAATGCTCTTCGAGTGAACACAAGGCTGCTCAGAACTTTTATACGCAAAAGAAAGAACTGTTTTGTTCTTTTATCTTTATTTCTCTTGAAACAAGTTAAAACTTATTTTTTTTGTAAATTTATTTACAAAGAAAATTGCAATGAGTGGGGGAAAAATGATTTTTAAATAGAAGAAAAATTGTTTACTTATGAAATTTAATCAATAATGCATTAGTTTTTAAATATTTATATATTTTTATTTTAAGATAAATAGTTTTCGCAAAAAAACGAATTACTTGATGCGTACATTGGTGCTTCAGGTAATAAATACACAAGTATGGGATTCGAAAGCTCATGATAAGCGAAAGCTTTACACTCTGTCGGTATCATATCACCTATTCTGCTCGATTGGTATGCGTTTTAAACATTTGAGCTTGCTGCAAGTTGTGCTTTCCTACTGAAGAAATTCCTTTTATTGATCTAGTCTTGCTCTACCGACTGCATACTAATTCAATTATACCATACGTGGGTTTGGTCACTCAGTAAAAATTAATTCCAGCAAAATTAATTTCATAAACTATACGAACAAATAATGTATTTGATATATATGATTCATCTGGCATGAAAGTACAATCAGTGGATACAGAAATTAAATTTTACATGTCGGAGCAATTACATTTGCCAAAAATGTAATTTAACAAATGGAAAGATTGTATAAGCTGTAATCCCAATTATTAAATTATAGATTTATTATATTTATATATAATATTATAATTAAAAATGCCAATGAAAATATAAATATAAATATAATAACAGAATTCGTAGTTATTAAAATTTTGATAAAAATTTCGATAATATGCTATTTCGTATTTGCGACTTCACGATCTCACATTTATTTAAATTCGTGCTTCTATTAATTGCAAACGATCGATTCTGCGTGACACGATAGTGTAGGCCAATAATAGAAATTTCAAACGATCGTTCATCGGTGACAACAGTGACATGCAATTGAAGAGTTAATCTATACAATAAAATCCTTGTTCTTTTGATTGTGTTTCATTAAGCGGCACTGATTTATTACAAATTATCTTCATAAAATATTTCTTGCATATCTAAAATATATCAAAATCAAGTCGATATTTAATATAAATTAATTCCTAAAGCTTCCTTAATTATACAAAATGATTGGATACAAGGGAAATGAGAGTCAAGCACAGTAATTCTTGTGCAAACTAAACGGTTAATAAAACAATTTATTAATAATTAATCATGTTTACATGTTTCAGTTCACTTTTAAGCCAAAAAATTTTTTTTATGATTAACATCATACTGTCTCTGAGGATGGCTCAAAAATGAGCCGAAACATGTAAGCGGATTAATTATTAATAAAGTTGTTTTGTTAACCGTTTGGTTTGCACAAGAATTACCGTGCTTGACTCCTATTGCCCTATTGTATCCAACCATTTTATTTCAAATCGATATTTATTATATAAAATTAAAATTTTTGCTTTATTTTAGAAAATATTTCTTCCTTAAAAATTAATAATTTTTAATTTTTAACTCTAAGGCAATTTTTACACATTTATTTATTTTACCAAAATGATATTTCAGACGATCATTTCTTGACACTTAATAACAGCATTCAGAAAGATCATTTTATATATATATATATATATATATATATATATATATATATATATATATATNTATTACTTACTATTAAGTAGTACAATGTANAGTATAAGGTAATAAGTAAATTATTGTACTTACGTTA
>NW_012130103.1:950776-978028 GCF_000143395.1 Atta cephalotes | reverse complement strand
ATATTGTTCATTATGTACAATGCATATGACAGGAAAATTATTAATGTGTGAATTTCCTATGTGTTACTGGGTCACGACAGTTATATGTTACAACAACTATATGTATACATTGTAGATAAACGATTTCTCCGTACTAGCATTTTCACCCCTGCCGTGGGCATGGCATCGATTTCTTACGGCATTAACATTATACCAATTTCGCATAGTGCTTAATAGCCGTCAAATTCTACACTCGTACATCTTGGTAATTTTACGACCACCTGAGCAATTCGTAATCGCGCAATCGATTTTGCACGCCGCATTTCATTCACGTTACCGTCGACCATCCTGATAATAATCGAAAAATTTTTCTTCCAGGTAAGGGCAACAGGATTACAGATTTCCTCCCTTCAGGGCATACGTCATCGTGCGAATAAAATACCGAAGCAAAGTCTCGAATCGTCTCTTCTCTTTGAAACGACGGATATCACATTTTTCTTTTTCTCTCTCTCTTTCTACGAAGAGGAAGCGTACCGATCGATCTCGAATGGCACGTTCTGCAGACGAGATGCGGCGACTCCAAGACGCGACTGCATTCGACGGTCTGCTCGATAGCATCGTGGTTGAGGCATCCATGGCGAGGGTTGTAACACTGAATGAATGGCCGAACTGTTTTCAGATCAGAGAAAAGTTAGGCCCCTGCGCCAACGAATAGCGATCTGTCTTATGATAATTCTGAGACGAGGTAATACGACGAGGCGCAATGAAAGATCAACTCAGGATTCTCAGGAAAGCTATACCGACAACGTCTCGCGGATGTCAAAAGGCTCCAAGCGCCATCCATCGTTGAGGGTTTTCCATGTCCATATAATTAGCTTTTACTGCTAATTCGCGCTAAAAGACTTGCAATCATATTAAATTATTTAACTGCTAATAACTGTTTTAGAAAATTACGACAGGAAAATTATTTAACAATAGATTCAATGAAATTTTATCATTGTATAAAACTTGTCATGCTAAATATTTTAGCATTCTTATACAGAAAAAATGATTTGGTCGAAGTGTCTAATTTATAACTAAATTTAATTAACTAAAATTTAATTATATAAATATAAATTTGAAAATAATTTTGTTGAACTATCAAAAGAACTGCTTAACTCTAGCTGATTGCTAAAATTATTAAAATTTGTTAAAGCATTGTTTATCATGCTTAAGTTTTCTATTTTACAATATAAGTAATTGCGTTCAATAATTTTTTATTTCTGTTTAAAATAATGTATTATCTAATGAACACAAAAAAGTGATAAGAAATATGAGCGTTTCTTTCACGATTTGTTCCCATACAGTTGTTACTCACTGCTAAATTAAGTGACGAATTCGTGGAAACGTTACTAACAATATCGTAAGTGCCAAGATCATTGGTAAGAATAGGAAAGTGTAGGAGTTCTCTCCCTAGCTTTTGAATGAACTCCTCCCATTCCAACGAATGTACAAATACGGCCGTGCCCGATGCATTAAGGTAATAACATTAAAATTGAAGTGACCGCGAACAAGGGTGCGTCTCTGACTTTACTCACGCTCTACTACAGCAAATGTTACATGTGAGAGATAAACAAAACTGCTTTGCCATAAATATGGTAATTGAAATGGGTATTTAAATTACATTTATGAATTTTCTAGAGATACCAAAAGATAACGAGCATTTCTCGCAATAATTAAAGATCCTCAAGAAGATTGGACGTTTAAATAATTTCTGAAATTGGGTTATTTTCAAGACTTGTTTAAGATAAAATAAGATAGATACATAAAATAGAATGAGATGCGTGGATATTTTATTTTATCTTATACACGGTCTCATTCTGAAAATATGGTGGATCAAATGTATATAAGGTCCAATCACTTGTTTGAGAATCTCTAATCAAAACAAAATTGCGCAAAATTCATAAAAAAAAAAATCTTGTCAAATATCTTGTCAAGTGAAAGCGTAAATTAATGGAATAATCAGATAATTTGTATCGGAATAAAAATAAACTATCTAATTATTCCTTTATAACTTTCGCCCTCTTAGTAATCATCGGAGCAATGTCTTGATTGTTGGAACGTGTCCCAATCGTTGAAATTTGGCACGCTTGTTTTATCGAACACAAATCCGCAATGATTGAGGCGACGTACAAACTGCGGTGAATGTCCCCGTAAGAAATAACATGCTCAAAAGCACATATCTACAATCTTCCGTAAAATAAAAAAGATTCCTTCCGTAAAATAAAAGAGGTTCAAGATTTACAATGCACAGTCGCATGTACGACGTCTCTTGCTGAAGTGACGGCCTTAAATAAAAAAGAAACTTAAATATAAATAGAATTTACATACATGATATTCTCACGTATGTCATAAACTTGCCAAATTTTGTTTCTCCGGATGCAGATGAATATATAGTAAGATATGTAGGACCATGTCGTTTAGAAACGCTGCGTAAAAAGCCCAATTGCACGACGTGCGCGAGAACGTACATAATTTATCGGTAGATTGTCTCTCGCGGATCCGCCTTGTATGTATAGTAGACCAGAATCATCTAGTGGTAGTGCGCAAGGTAAGGTTGAGTCCGGTTGGGCGTTGGAGCGCAGGAGCAGAGAAACGGCAGGACAAACGGACGGCAGCGGCCCAAACGTGCCGACCAAACGAGAGCTTCGTACGTTCTTTGCCGGAGAGGCTTCCGCAGGGCTATTGCGCGAGCTTAGTGACTCACGAGCCGACATAGGTCGAGGAGGCTCGACGAAAGTGAAACCGACGACGCCAGGTAAGCCGACTTTTCCAACGGGACCAGGTCGCGACGTCGTCGACAAATCCAAAAATAATTCCTAGAGTCCTCCGAAACGAAGAGTCACGTCGTCGCAGAGCTCTTCCCCTTGTCTGTCCATATTCGGTAAATGCTACTTACGTGTTTGAACAATTGTCTCCATTCTAGGCAAGATACGAAATTGATTATTACGAGTGCGTAATAAGCGAATTTCGTCTTTTCACTCCTTTTTTTTCGATGAATTTTATACTGATTTGATCTGGTCTGGTCCGTGCACGAGAATAGCGTTCAGATTCTCAAGACATGTCGTCGACCGGATAATTAAACGCAATAATGTCATTTGAGAATTTGAAAGCCGGACGACACGTCTTGAATAATATGCGTTACTTTCCGGTTCGTAAATGAGGCTAAATGACATAGATGACCTCTTGCCTGCGCCCGAAAATTAATTGAGCTCGTGGGTGTTTTAGACCCTAAGTAGCTATGCATTAAAGTGACGTAAGTTTATCGTGTCGAGAAATAGTCACTGAAGTAACGCAAGCCGCTGTCACAGTCACTGTTCAATCATCGTGGTAATTATCAATGCAGTCGATCTTGCCATTGAAGAAATGTCGCTTATGTAATTCGTAGACCTTGCAACAAATTGTTCCTAATTGACTGCTCTATACAACAATACAAATTAATAGTTTAATCACAAGTCGTAGTAGTAGATATTGTAGACATGTTACGCACGTAGAATATTTACGCATTAAGCAATTACACGCGTACTATTGTTGCGACGGTTATTAATTAAAGTAAAAAAAACTCTTTTCTCTCTATACTTCACTAAGGGCTCACAAAAACTGTAACTAAAAATCAGAATCACTGTGATTTAAAATCAGAACATACAAATTTCCATAAAATTTTAATACAAGTAATCGATAAATCGTTTTGTTCTTGTACTTGTCGTTTATAATTGTGTATTTAAAAATGAATAAATTACTGTGGAAACCCCCCAGCGGTGCGACAAAAGTTTCTAGAAAATAAGGAAAGAATAGAAGACGAGTGGGTGGTTTTCAATTATAAAAGCAATTGAAACTTTATTTACTTTTATATATTATATTGTTTCTTTTATATTGTTTCTAATATAATATTCTTGAGATAATATTCTCTTCCACGGGTCCTTTCTATATAAAGATTATGCGTTTCGCGGATTTCTTCCGTGTCCAGATTCTTGGAATGCCAACGTTTCGTGAACCTTGCAGTTCACTTCATCAGGGCGAGGTTACTCCAAGAATGGATCTGGACACAGAAGAAACCTGCGGAACGCATAATCTTTATATTGTTTCTAACAAATTTTTTGTTACAAAATCTAAGATATCTGAAGCTCTTAAATTTTAAATAATAATAACTGCAATAATAATTAAAATCAGATTGGAAAAAGTAATGACGAATAAAGAATACAAATTGTAATAAACATTGATTAGAATGAATAATACTAAGAAGTAATATATTCAAACTGAAATAGGTTAATTAAAATGCAAAATGATTGTCCCAATAATACGTCTAAAACACATCATGAAGACGTTTTCATGATGTCCTTTGGATGTACATATCATTGAAACAATTTTTCTGTGGTTTAATTAACACAAATTTTTCAAATTAATATTAGTCCTATTATTTTTTTTCTAACTAATGTGTTTATTATAATTTATATTATTTATTTGTCATTATTCTTTCTATTCTGATTTTAATACGTTGTCGTAAGACAACGTTATGTTGTGTTATGTGAACGAGAGTTTGTATGACCAATAAGATGGCATTTTATGTAAAGAGCGTAAAGCTTTTTTGTTTCTCTTCCAAATAAAAACTTGCTCGATAAAAGCGTCTTAAAGTGTAGGGAGGCACTGCTGGAGGGCTGTACCAGGTGTGTCTACGAGCGGAATTTATTTCGAAAGCTGATCGCATCATTGATTATCGACTAGTACCAGTCTCTCCGTTGGCACTTGAACTCTTTTCAATCCAGCACTTCTTTCGTGACTTAAACGGCACGCATGCATATCGTTATTATCGCCACTTCAAGATCGTGGCCATGCTAGTTTCTTGTTTTTTCAAGAAATAAATTCGATCACATTTTCTCTCTTGATGATCATTAAGTCAAAGAAATGGAAATGCGACGTCTCTGGCTTTCTCAGGAATAATTACTCACGAAAGATAATCAAGCTGACTTTTATATTACTACATTGGTTTTATTCCTCCTTTAATGCCATCATTTTTGCCAGTTTATTACTTATAAATATCCGAGGAATAATATTTCAAGCGTGACATGTTGTACAGTAATTCTTACCAGAATTCATCAGCTTTAAAGTTTAATGCATGCTTTTCTATCAACCTATATCTCATTGACAAATCGCTTATATAAAGCAGGTAAATGGATCAACATCCAGGAAGTGTAGCTGTTATCGATAAACTGCACGTAACAATTGCACGTTGCGATCTGCCATAAGTGAATTCAAAATTGTTATGATAAACAAACATATATACATACATTATAAACTATGTTCTGGCGGAGAATCGTCACTGCGGGTTATTCACCATTACCCTCAATACGTCTTTTTGCTTTGCTCGTAAATAATCCGTGCAATGAATCTCAATTTTCGAACCTTTCCTACAAGTAAGATACGAATTTGTGTGATTTTCTATTCAACGTTACTAAAATATATGCTTGTCTTAATCAAATCTAACAACGTCGGTTGTATTATACAATGCACAAGTAAAACGCACAAAAAACTATAATTAATTGAGCCATCCTCGAAGGTATGATTCAGCATAAAGTAACTCGACATGAAACGCGAACATAACGCGTAATTTATTACACAAAATGTGTCGCATTTTTGCAGCATCGAATTTTTATTTAAGCGTAATCCAAATTCTATACATTTTATTTTCTTCCTTTGACTTTCTTTTCTTTTTCATTGTTCTGGCAATACTACGAATGTTATTTATAGAACATCGATAAATGTACTTTATGATGACGATGCGATAACAAAGAATAATTTTTTCCGGCGTTAATAGCAATTAGTGCAATGAGTTCCGATCGCGTCTAGCGATGACATCGAAAGTAAATTTAAGGAAGAATGACGCGAGCGAACTTTTACAAGCTTCTTTTTCTTCCTCGTTTTTTGTCACCACATGAAGAAGCCTCGATAGAAAATTGCATTGTATTACTTGCCATTCGATGACCTGAATGTAGGTCTTACAGAATTACGAGCATTGCGTGAGCTCGCTATCGATCGCGTGCAATCGACAAAAAATCAAAATTAGTGCATGCATGTCTCACGCGCGAAACGTCCTCTTTCACGAAGAAAAAAAGAGAATGGCATATCGCTGACAATAACAAAGTTGCTTCATGTCTAACATTAATCGAACTAATCTTTTTCGTATCATAAACAGCGATAAAATTAATTTATTAATGATCCATAAGATAATAGATTTTAATTTTCTTAAAATCAATTAAAATTATATTAAGATATCACGAGCATTATTATAAGTTATTATAAGTTATTAAAAAGATATTATCATAATTTTTCTCTTTACATATAAGTTTACTTTTAGTATATTAAATTAATTAATATTTGCAATTTTTTACAATAATTTTTAATTATTTAGTAAAATTATTATAGCATTATAGATCATATATCGATGAGATCGATGTGTCATCGATTAATTTAACAACTAATTGCGCAATTAGCAACAACGCATGAAATTCAACCTTCTTCTATCTTTGATTGAATTCTATTTTCCTCAACTTCGATATTAGTAGAAAGGTTGAGCTATCCTATATTACTACATATCGCATCTGCGATCACTCCTTTAATTAAAATCCGGTCAAAGTTGCGCTCCACGTTGTAATCGAGGCTGATTTAATCATTCGGGCTTCGACGGGTTTATCTTCTTCTCTTCACAGAGTGTCCATTGCCCTTGTTCAAACGTGTCAACTTAGTCATATTATATGACGCATCCGTGTGCACATGTGAACGATGGAGTCGAACACGCTCACCGTCGGATCAATAACTCCAGGATGGGCATTTGCCGGCTGGCAAAGTTGCTCTGTGCGGAGTAGCCTGTTTCTGGTCTTCTAGTCGGAAACGAAAGCGGAAGTGGTCTACGCTTGTAGGAATTCCGCCCAGATCTGTTCTTGTGACCTTTTTCATAAGAATCCACAAATTCCATTTGAAAGCTGAACAATCGCATCTTCTTCTAGAATAGCTCAATCTTATCTAGAACAATTAAACGGATTATCTTTATAACAAAATTTTAAACTTCAAAGATTTATATCCATTTTGCAACTTTGTTTACTTGTCGAGCATTGAATTATATTTTAAAAATAACAGAAATGTATATTAAAATTAAAAATACTAAAATTAATTAAAATGATTATTGGAACATTTATTTGATTATTGGAGTATGTATTGGAACATTTTATTAACAGAATATTATACAGAGTATTTTCCAGAAATCGTGGTACGAGAAAGGAGTAATTAAACATAAAAAATAAATCAGGAACATAAAATAAAATTTTTTTATGAGACTTTGTTTTCAAAAAAATTGACTTTAAATATTCACTGGGTACGTGAATGCTGTAGACTACAATCTTGGTTCATGTTTGCGTTTATCGTATTAGATAATCGAGAGTACCTATATAGCCAAATAATTTATAAAGTAATAAAATTCATATATGATAAATTTTATTACTTTATAAATTGTTGAAGATAATTGCTTCAAAACAATGAATTTAGAAAAATTTTATTCTACGCTCTCAACTTATTTTTTCTTATAGAATCATTCTTTTCTTAGATAAACGATTTTCACACATTCTATATATTTTTCAGCTAGCATTTTTATAACTTTACGTATATTTGATAAAATGTATGTATAATATTATAGAAACGCTGAAGGCTTTGATAATTTCTTTTGATTTGAATTTTTAGAATATGTAGTAATCACGATTGCCGGTCGTAAAGCAAGATACACAGTCTGACAGAACGAATTGCTTTCTCTGGTGCAGTTATTTCTAACGATCCGATATATTACTCCGGCCACGTGTTTGTCGTGATAGAGTTCGCGTGAAATTCCCACCGTGTGTTATAGATTTCTTCATCTTGGCAATTAAACAGAAAGAGAAATAAAAATATATCCGTCGGGAATATTTTTTGGAAACCTATGTTTCTTGACAGAATATCAATATTTTTTGAGAAGAAGGACAAAAAAAAGATGTTGTAGATGTACAGATTAATGAAGAATAATGCTGAAATATCTAAAAATTTTCTCAAATTTAACTAAAATCGCACGCAATACACGTAATGTATAATAAACTATTTTTTACTTAAGTGATTTCACTCAGGCTATCATATTTATGCGTGCGAAATGTTATTTTAAAGTTTATTTCGTGTCTCCGACCGAGTTAATTACTCACAGCTACGATGACGTGATCAACCGAAAGTAATTTGATCCACTTCTAAGTCACATACTGTAAATTGAAAATGAAATTCATAATTTCATAAAAGCTTTTATCTTGGCCAACAAATTATTCCAACCCACTCTAGAAAATTATTTTTAATGGAATTTATTTCTAGAATCTGACGACACTCTATGTCCTTTTAAATAGATATTTATATCGATTTAAATAAATTCGTATTTGCGACAGAACATTATTCTAATTTTAAACTGATACGTAATCTTTATGATAAGTATCGCAAAATAATGTGCTATATGCCCGTAAGGATGACTGAAATATTTACTTCAAGAAAAAAGTCACTGTTGAATCCGAATGTAAATTACTGATGTTCTACAATGATGTCATAACACAATGATTAATGATGAATGGAACTAAGAGAAATTGCAATAATGCATAGAATCTAAAGATCGATACACGCTTCCGATCTGACGATTGTAAGGCGTAATTGTTAGGCCCGCTCAAGAATCGTTGCTCCTTTAGTCATCACTCCTAATTTCTTGTTTCTCCGGATTTCTTGTTTCGTGAAGTAATTTTACAATGTTACTCACCAAGGTCAATCGACATCGATTCACAGCAATACAATCTGTTTCGTAGCTCCGTTTATGATCGTTCGCGTGTCTACCTCCGTTTATGTTCAACTCTCAACCACTTTTACCCTCTGCTCCTTAAAGTCTACGCTAATCGAAATCACGCTTATGATTGTACGCAGTCAGTCGTGATGTATCGCATATTTGTGATATATCATATATGCAGGATATGAGGGATTGTTGTAAGACTCATCTGAAAATTGATTATTTGTTTCTAATGTATGAGGAATAAATTAATGAGATTTTTTAAGCGGAACACATTTTTTTCTCGAATTTTTTTACGTAACAAACAACGATATTTCAATATTATAATTCTGAATTTTCAAATAAAAAACTCGATTTTGCAAATTTTCCAAACTTACTTCGAATATTTCACGAAAATTAAATTTGAACAATTTTTATTTATAAAGATAAGAAGGAATCTTTTTTATAATGAATAGAAACAGGTGAAATATTTTTCATTTTTATTTAAAATTATTTCAAAACTTTCTATTATTTAATCGTTAAACTGTATCTAATTCATCACGCACATTATTGCACTAAAAAAAATTTCTGGTAAAAAATGAACAAATCAATGAAGATTTTGATCATATCAATCAGAATTTTTTTTATCTCAATTAGAATTATGATGGATTCAATCTGAAAATTATGATTTGTCTTATTTTTAATTAATGTAATTCAATTAATGCAACCAGATTTTTTCCAATGTGTCTATTCACCAATAGACTCGCACTTACAAAATACCGTTGGTAATTGCTGTCGGTCTGATTGCTGTAATCTCATCGTCAGCACGTAATATCTGTGGCACGTAGAGAACAGGTTGTAATTTACAATTGAAAGCTGTCGTCATTGCACGCATTGTAGAATTATATCGAAATAGACACATATAACTGTGTCGAATGTCTATATCATATTCAGCTATGAATTATTCATAGCATATTTAAATGTCGGAAATTTTTAGATATTCTAATTTCTGATGCTAATAAATAAAAATTGTGTTAAACATCCCATTAAAAGAATTCTTCTAAAAGTAACGGAATCGTTAAAATCTAAATAATACTGCAGAATAGAATACGTGTTGAATAAAGTTTTTCATTAGCTTCTTTATTGGTTTTATATTAATTATTAATTTATTATAAAAAATGTATATTAATTATTAATTTATTATTGCAACTAATATTCATTAAGTTTCTTGTATTGATACAAGATTAATCTTCTTTTTATAAATAATAAATAATTAAAATAATATTATACATTGTGTGCAAGTGTTTCTATAAAATATTATATTCTAGGGTAGTTTCTCTCTTAGATTATCTTAAATCTAATTCGATTTTTTAATTATTTTTGTAATTGAAGATAAAATTGTTTTTTCTACATTTTTCCTTTGGTATAAAATTTAATATTGGAGCTACTTTCCGTTAGCTCGCTTTTAGTACAAAATGTATTTTCTTCTGGCACATCTCCGATATCTTCTCCGTTGCTTTTATCACGCGCGTACATCGTAATGCAGTGTCTCTAGTAGTATGAGACAAAGGTAGCCCTCGTCTGACACGCTGCGACATTCATTCACATTGTAGCGGCATTGATGTCGATCGCTTGATTCGTAAACCTTCACGAAGACTCGTTGGTCACATGTTTACGCAACAGGTTTACGGGGAACCATATTGATCAAGGCGAAGTTGAGGTATACCCCATAAGAGTACGTGAAAGAAATCAATATGGATTCGCAGCAAACCGCGAACAGTGTGGTCGAACCTGCTTCGAGCCACGGAGAAACTATGGTAAGCAATATAGAACAAGATACATAAACTGAACGTACGACGATCATTAATAAAGAATCTATGATAGTGATTATACATTCATACATCTTTTATATTGACATCTAATTCTAATAAATGAGCTTGATCTCGTTATGATTAAAAAATTGACTTCTTTGGGAAAAAAATGAGGATTTTGCATTATGTAAACATAACATCGCTGGTAACATCGAAGTGAATGCATTGCGAAAGTCAATTCGTTCGTGGTTTGATCCTATAATGAGCCGAAAACGGTGGCAGGCACGGTGAAAATGGCATGACGAGACGTCACCGATCCGCATTATCAAAAGATCGATAAACTCAGGGCCACTATTTCACGAATTTCAACTCGCGTCAGCGACTGTAGTTTCTCTCGCAGTTTTCACATTGTTATCATAGTACATTTTAGCGTGAGGATTAACCTGCAACACGAAATGTCGCGTTAGAAACTAACGAAATTGAATTATGAAAATACTGACAATGATAGCAAACAATTGCTAGAATGTAGCGATTGTTTGCTATCAACCCTAAAACGCGTTATTCGAAATTGACAACGAGAAGGTCAATGATGGTTTTGTGTCGGAAGTCAGGGTTATAAGATGATGCAGAAAATTGACTCGCAATTTGAATCGTGGCATAACGAAAAGATCGATGGTACTAAGGTCAAGGTTAATTTTGTCGATCAATTTGTGCCTAGTTGCACCAATAACCTTCGGTTTTTTCATATGCCAATGTCACTCGAGATTATCTCGCATCGCGAACGTTTTCGGTGCCAAACTGCGCGTTTTAGATCCTACTGCATGTTGAATTAAGGTATCATAATTCATTTAAATCTATCTAACAAAGAAGAGATAAAATCGACATTTAAATGAAGGCAGAAAACTTGGAATTAATTGAATATATATTCATTCATTTCCTGAATACTTTCAAGCAGCGTCATTGAGATCAGATTTTGACGTCAAAAACGCATGAATATGTATTTGTACTCACGATAATAAAAAATGTGCCTGTGCTAGTTTAAAGCAGATCTTAGATACTCAATATTATTATACAATTATTTTGTTAATATTCCTTTTAAATAATTCAAAAAAAACAAACAGTATAGTAATATCACCTCCTATAGAAGATTATTTGTTATTGTATAATATTTGATATTATACAATAATATGGATTGTTAATAAAAAATCTAGATTGCTTAAACAATGCCCTTTAAACTGATAATGACTATGTCTAATAAAATGATCAAAATTGATTTCAACAGATTATGACATCTTCAATTCCTGCTTCATAAGTTTTTTAAACCATGAAGCACTGCAATCATAACAATATTCGGGCAAAAATTCAGAAAATTTTATAGAATATTCAGTATTTAATTTTTCATAAATAAAAAAAATAAATAGCTTATGATATAACATACCACAGAGCTATCTCCAAGCTCGTTTATTTTCTGTCAAACTGACAATTTATCGTAGAGACTCACTGACGAATACATATTTCCGCACAGATTCCGCACAGACAAATGCTATTCTTCCACAGGTGAAGCCAAACGCTCCTTTACCACAGCAAGGATTTCAGGCGCGACCACAAGGTGCCCCTTCGTCTCCTAGAAATTCAATAAATAATGGTTCTATAGGCGCACCTCGACCTGGACCACCATTACGGCGATTGGACAGTCGTTCTACTTTAGGTCCACCACCAGCCTCGGGTCAATTCGTACAGCTTAGGCCTTACGGTCCGCCAAGACCACCGGGAGGTTCTTTCCCTCCAAGATCACCGCAGGCCGGCCAGTCCTTGCCTCCGCAGAATCCGCTATTACCTCCTAATCAACGTTTCGTGTATTCTCCGGGAATCCGAGGTCCTCCGCCACAAGGAGTAGGAGGTCAAAGGCCACCCTTCGTCATTAACCAAGCGTATCAAGCGCAGCAACAACAGCAACAGCGAGGTGGTAACGATCCACGATTTCAACGATCGGACGTTGCTCCTTCGCAAAACGAACCCCGAAGACCTAGCCAAGAATCTATTTTCCCACGCCCACAGTTATTGAGAAATGATTCATTGATAAACCTACAACGACAGCATCTTTTATCAAACGAGGAAATCAAGCAACCGACACGACCACGTATTGTTATCGAAAAGATGGCAGACATTAATGAGACAACTGCTGATAAACCGGAGGGCTATCTGCAAAGAAAGAAGTCCGATGTTCGTGAGAACGGCGAGAACGACGACGACGATGACGTTGTGATGGATAATAACAAGTCGCCGCGACACAATGGTGATGGTACTTCTGAAGAATTGATGAATGGATCCAAATCACCTTCAACCCCAAGAAAACTCGATGATGTTAATAGACCCGCGAGCCGTCCGGGGACGGCTGCTATCGAAAATAAGGTAGAACAAATGGATGACAAACAAGACATATCCTCAAGACCGATTTCTGCTAACATCGATAATACGGCGACGCTTATTTCTCAAAGCAGACCATCTTCCACAGTAAATAATGATAAAGAAGAAAAAAAGGAGGAACAACTCGCTGATAGATCGCCATTAAAAGAGATTGATGCTGCATCCGAAGAAATAAAAAAGCCCAGTAGTTCATATAATAACGATGCACAGAATATCGAACAGAGTCTGAAGACTCCTCCGAAATCTTCAGACAATTCGCGGTCTGTCACTTCATCCTATTTGGACACTCCTCAGAACGCGGAACAAAACAGAAGTCCGGATAAATCGCGTTCTAGCACTCCAGCCCGATTAGAGCCGGCTGAAAACGCGGAACAAGAACCAAAGACTCCAGTCAAGACTCCTGATAAGTCGCGTTCGAGCACTCCAGCCGACTTGGAATCATCCGGAAACGCGGAAATGAAATTGACGACACCGGAGTTGAAAACGCCAGATAAATCGCGTGCGAGTACCCCGGCTTCGCAGTTGGCGTCATCTCCGAATTCGGAGAGAGAGCTGGAAACCGCGGCAAGAACACCCAACAAATCACGTTCGAGCACACCACAAGCTGGAATAGACTCGATCAACATCGAAGCAGATAAACCCTCCGAGAATCCGCATCGCGACAAATCCGCCGAAAGCACTCTGCGGGTGAAAGAGTCCAGTAGACTAGCGTCAGAGTTGAGTTTGACGAGCGAGAAAGGCAACAAATCACCGAAGTCTCCGAGATCACCCACACCAGGGAATCGAGACAAACTCTCGGGGTCGATGTCACCCGAAGATATAAAAGGCTTCGATAACGGACAGCTGAGAACGCTGTCTTCCAGTCGTAGCCCTCGATTACCGAAATCACCTGTCGATAGCGAAAAACAGACGGAAGACGAGAAAAAGAATACGTTCTTCGTCGAAGATTCAGTTACCGATGAAAAAGCGAATAAAACGTCAGCAGTGTCAAAGCCCACCACTCTAATAGTTAAAACTTCAACATCGGAAAAACCAAATGATGAGAAGGCGGAGAAGAAACCTGCGGAGAAAAAAGGTCCTTGCGCGTTCATGCGCAAATTGAATAAAAAAAAGAGATTATAATTATTTACTTCGCAAATGTCAATTTGTTCAGATTCTCTTGCTTCATAAAGATTCAGAGCAGCTTTTCGTTCATCCTCTCCAAAAATTTGATATATTATAAAATAATTATAAAACTAATCTCAAATAAGTTCTATTTCTATCTACAGTATATATTTAAAATTAGCTGTCTCGTTAAAATGGAAAATATTTTCAAATTTATTTAAAACAAATTAATAATTTTACGAATTATTCCGATTCTATATTCGAGACTCTTGAGACTTTGCTTTGGTGCGACACAATTCTGACGTATGCATATTTTTAACTGATTACGTTGTAGTAATATATTGTTCTTTTTCCTCACAGCAGTCCAAAACGGTAGAGGGAGAGAATCAGTTAGTGGGGTAAATATCTTAAATTACATTTATATCTGTCTTTTCCTTCTATTATTATATGTCGTAGTATCAAAAATATCTCTTTCCGATATATTAAAATTGTTTCAAATAGGCACAGAGTACGAATGGAGATGACAAAAGATCGAACGCTGGGTCGCCTACGAAATCCGCTAAATCATTACCGAAAACTCCTGACACACCTACGTCGACCGCTCAAGATAAAAAAAGTAAGTATTTCTTGTTTTATATTAATTTAGAAATAGGTTACTTTATACTTTGCATAAACAAAGTCTGACATACGCTATCAACGCTGGAGCACTTGATGATTATCCTAATATCTTAAAAGTTAGTGCTCGTTTCATATAAATAAAATTGCATCTCTTTTACATTGCTGAGAAATTGGACTGAATGCCATAGAAAAAATTATAGTAAGGACAATGTTTAAAAAGTCATATTATATTAATGTAACGTGTGTCCAAACGATTTTGTTTTTTAATCCTGCAGAGATGCCGATGAATAAAGTTCAAGTTGGCGCTGCGCCCTCCCCGAACCTGAAGACTGTACGATCGAAGATCGGTTCTTTAGACAACGCGAGTTACAAACCGGGAGGCGGTAAAGTGAAAATTGAGAACAGGAAGCTGGACTTCAGCAAAGCGCAACCGAAGATCGCTGCGAAGAACGAGAAGTATGCGCCCAGTGGAGGCGATAAAAAGGTTGATCCTTTTGATTCCATATTAAATTAAGTATTTAATTGGCGATAAAAATATTTTTCATGTTTCTACCAACATTTAGTTTAATTTTAATCTTGATTTAACTAACTCTTCATTTTTTTTCTCTCTAATTCTGAGAATTAGAAAAAGATAAAGAATAAGTTGAACCAAGATTAATCTACTTGATAGAAACAATTAGAAAATATTTCTATTTTTCTCTTCGATGTTCGTCAGATATCAAAAATAGTATCAAAAATTGAATTATGACTTATTCCGATGACTTTGAATTTCAAAGCTTTGGCATTAAAATCTTCGAAATATCAAAATTATATAATTATTAATTTAATACAGTTAATTTGATATATATATATATATATATGTATGTATATATGTATGTATATGTATATATAAATTAATTTAATATACAAATACATTTACAAATATTATATATGTCTATTACAAATATTTTTCGAAGCTTCGAAGTTTCGAAGACATTTTAACTTCGACAGTTCAAAGATAACTTTCGAAGGAAGAATTCGAATTCTTTCGAAGCTTCGAAGTTGTTAAAAGTAACAGTCCTAATCGAAAGTAAGATTGAGAAGCGAACACGCATCACAGATGTCATGAAATTACAGATCTCTCAAGTGAAACTTCAATGGAATGCGAAGTCCAAAGTAGGTTCCTTGGAGAACGCAACTTACAAACCGGGAGGTGGTGACAAGAAAATCGAAACTGTAAAACTTGACTTCAAGGACAAAGCAAAGCCAAAAGTCGGATCCAAAGAAAACGCGAAGCATGTTCCTGGTGGTGGCACTGTCAAGGTGAGATTCATTGGAGTAGATTGTTAGACATCAGTTGTAGTTTAAAACCGATTTTTATTATAAACCAATTACATAAATTTTTTAGCATATTAATCAATTTTTTTACTGTTTTAATATATTCTTGTAAAAATTAAGATTCTCAGTTAATCAAAATCCTTAGTTCAAATATTAAGTATCATTCTTTTTAATTTTAATGATGTTTTAATTAATATTAGCACGTTCATGTTATTCTCTGCATCAAGCGATTAATCCCTAAAAGAAATTTTAATAATCTATTGCATGCATTTATATGTATGCGTTTACATTCACATTTGTATTTGTTAGTACTTTACTTTTGGCATAATCCTGAAGAACGAAGAAGCAATAATACTATATATTTATTGCTACAGAAAGTCATCACATAAATTCTCATCCTCAAATGATTCACAGATGGCTGGTTCGGTGACAGAAGCTTAATTGGCATAAAATGCATTACAAATGCAATGCTCGCTTCGTTCATTTTATGTCATAAAAATATCCGAGATAATTATTTAGTAATGCGCTAGTCCAAATTTCATTGCATGCGGAATGCTGGCGTAGATAGTAAAATATATTACATATATTACACACACACACACACACACACACACACACACACACACACACACACACACACATGCATACATCCCGAACGAAGTTAGTTTTTGAAAGAAGAATGATGATCCATCAAGAGAGAACAGCTATATATTTTGACAATTTTAAAACAGAATTAATAATTCCAAATTGTATATGACTTTCAAAGCCATAATTGGAATTATTAATTTTATTTTACAATAATCTGAAATTTTTAGTAAAAAAAGAACATTTGTTGATCCGTCAAGAGCATTGTTAATTCTGTTAAAATACAAAAATAAAAAAATATTATCATTGGAAGCCGCAAAATCCAATTGTGCAGCTAATTCGTACAAGCATGTATTGTCTATTGTCATTATTAACAAGCCATTGTTATTTCTTGATGTTCAGTCCACAACTTCGCCAAAGACATCGCAGGAAACGAAGAATGACGTGAGTATATCATACAGCTAATCAAATAGCGTGCAAATTAGATATATCATGTGTCGCTTTTTCTTTATCTTTCTCACTCCGCTCTTTGGCTATGGCCTTTGTCATTTGATCATGACATCATGATTTAAATTAATTTCTTGTACTTTGTCAAAATCGTGGAAGTAAAAATAAGTAGAACTAGACTCTACGAACGTGTGACTGCATATATCTTATACATCGATATTCTCACACTGGAAATCACTATTTATAATCAGCATGATAGATCAACTAGTTTACCTCCACGATTTACGAGATACCAAAATGTGCTTATCATCACTTTGCAATAAAGTGGTAAAGTTCTATCTATATCGCCGGATATAGACATGAGTAAGTAAAATGTACATTGGATGGAAGATTTAAGCATGTATTTATGCATGTTTCTAAATTTATTTAGACTCTAGGTCAATCGTTACTTCTGTTATCGTATTTTTAAATCTAATTTCTTTGATGAATATTATAGTAAAAATGGTCTATTCACTTGTTTGATAATTACGTGAAAAAAACAGAAAAACCTTCTACTTTTAGCTTTTTATTTTCACTCTCCTCTAGCCGCTTATTAAATAGGATTTTATTATCAAATGAATAATACTCGTCATTTTCTTAGATCCCGACGCAAAAATTAGACATCAAGGCTGAAAGCAAGATCGGTTCGTTGGACAACGTAAAGCACAAGCCGGGTGGTGGCGACAAAAAAATTTTCAACGACAGAGATTATCTTCGGCAGACGAGTTCCAACGTTGAGAGTTTGAATGGCAGCGGGTCTCAGGTATATTTTTTCTGCAAAGTAAAAAAGTCTTGAGAATGTAATTTCATCATGGAACTTTGTTACTTCATTACTTCTCTCTTGAGACCTTTTACGCGGTAGGATTTCTCTATTTTTTTTGCAAAGAAACATGTCGCAATGATGAAAAGTTCCAGTTAGACAACATTTCTTCTCGAGATTTTTCGCATTTAATCTGCAATGTGCTTAAACACGCGTTGCATGCATAGTCACAATGGCATACACAGCACATTTAAATACTAGCTCGCATTGATAGATAAATAATTGCGAAAAATATAATGCGTACATATAATGAAAAACATTTGAAATATTGTATTGGAAATATTATCTTAGAAATTATTTAAAACAGTTTTCGATAAGACTGGTCTCCGAGATAAAGAATTTATTTGTTAAATGTTTCATAATATTTCTGACCGCAAAACTTTATTCTTTATTGAACTTCTCTATTTCTACTGGTTGTTACCTTCGCAAAAATGCATCTCTCGTGATTACGTAATTGCAGTCTCCACAGATATTAAGGATCATTAATTTTGCATTCTAAATTAACCTTTACAGGATGGTAAACCACAATGATGGCACTGAAAGAGTTATATTTTGAAGACTACAATGAAATAATAAATTATAACAAATTTTACTCTTACTTAAGGAAAAGCTGTAAAATTTAAAAAATAAACTCCCACCCTCTAAAGGTTAAATTTAATCATAATGCAATTGTATTTCTTTCTTTCTAAATTTCATTCGCAAAAAAGGGAAATTGAAGAAATAATTAATAAATTAGAAGTTGAAGAAGTACATTCTGAATCGATAAGTGCAATACTATTACGGATTATGCGCAATTAATCAGGATAAGCCGCATGAAATGATAGGAAAATTTGTTTTATGGAAAAATCTTTTAAAACTATCTAAATTATTAAAATAATGTCTAATGGCAATATTGATGAAATGCTAGTCTGTCGCACAGCCTGAAAGAGTTAACGTGCATTAAAGGACATTTATTTATTTCACTTATGCCCATTTCTATCAATGTAGTTAACTTTAATCTAGATTCAATTTACTTTTATCTTCTTCTTATTTTAGAAAAAGATAAAGAGTTAGTTGAACCGAGATTAAAATTAATCTGCATTGATAGAAACGAGCATCAGTCGATTTATTCAGTTCGCAAGGATGCTGCAGGCTTAATCCTGATATCGTGTCTTGTGCCCGCAGAGCCCCGTGCCCTCCGGCGCGATCACCGGCAAGAACGGCCTGCCAGCCTCGGACGAGAACCTGAACCAGGAATGCTAGGTCACGAAAAGTCGGCCGATAGACCCGCTTTAATTATATCATTTGCATGTGATTAATCACGTTTATCCATCTACTCCCTTTGGAGGACAAACGAACGCTGTCCTTGCGCAATCGAAAAAAACGTTGAAATATACGGTGCACGGAACTTCTCGAAAAAATGAGCACCACAATCGATATCTCGTCTACGCAAGCGAAAACAAAATTTGCGCGACGGACGAATTAAGTTATTAAATCAACAATTTAAGGCAATTATCGCGATGATTTCTTATCGAACACGAGGTTCCCGAGTACTTTCATCTCGCATTTACAGCGATTTTAGTTATCTTTAAAGAGAGATAAAGCGAATACGTCATTGTGCGTTGCGTGAAAACACTCTTTATCCAAATATTTACGTAAGTGCGCAAATCATAAGATAATTATATAAAAAAACAAAAGAACTGAGAAAAATATTTCTCATTTTTGTAATATACGAAGAACAGATTTGAGGAACAATCTCTATGTGCAAGGAAGTTCTTTGTCTTTTTAAGCTTTAAGCGATAGGTCTTTTTTTTATCAAAGATTTCTGTCACGATACATCTTTGCGATTTCTAAATCATTATGTCGACGCATTTCTCATGCGCCCTCGCTACGAATATTAATATTTGCGAACTTTTTCGATTTTTGATATGCATTTATGCCATAATCAACATATATCACGAATTGCAGTTTAGTTGTCTCATACGAATTTAATGTATTTTTCAATATATCGTAATAGGACGTAATCGCTTAAGAAGTTAATACGCGTGAAGATACGCGATAAAGCTATCGACAAAGAATAGAGCAAATATAATTATAAATTAGCTTTAAATGTCTTTAAAGCTAAATACTCCTAAATTTTATTTTGCAGATGATAAGAATGTATAATTTTTTAAATTTAATTTATAATATTGCCAATCAATTTCGCGGGTAAATTTTATTCTTATTACTTAATTTATCACTAGTGTCATATTCGCTTTCGTATCTGTAGTAGATTCCAATGAAAGTACAAAAATCACACATACCCATCGTTATGCGCAGGAAGAACCATCGCGTTCTCTTAGGGGGAATAGACGTTAGATAAACGCGCGAACATTAATTTCCGCATGAGGAAGTCTTAACAGCCGACAATCCCTCGATATCATGCGTACGTTGCATTTCACCGGAATTACGGGGTACATACGCCATCCCGAATAGTTAAATCGCGAACGACGATATGTAGTTACCGTTCACGTGAACAATCTTTGACACGTAGTCGATCTAACGATTTCTGAGGAGATGGAAGACTACAGCAATCTTGATCGACGTGTAGATGAATCGAAAGAAAGCCACAAGCGTTACGTCGGCTTTCAGTTCATCATGGATAACTTAGCTTTTTGCGCCATAAATATGTATGCGCTACAACATAAGTATGTATTGTAGCCACGATTACGATACAAAAAAAAATTGCATTGTTATGTCTCATTGAGTGCGTTCCGTTTCACGCATAATGCGCATAATATATCATTTTATCCTTATTGTTCACCGAATATTAAAGAACCCAAGCACACAAGGATAAAATAACTCCAAATTCTTTGGAATGGAATCTTATTTCATAAAGAGTGAAAATTGAGCCATTTTTAATAAAAAAATCTTGATAAAGAGTGACTCAATTTTCAATCTTTGAGAATGATTTTACTCTTCAGAATGAGACGCACTCTAAGAGTTTTAGAGAAGATACATCATGCGTGAAACGGAACACTTTGTCAGAGCTTTATGCGCGGAGTTATCCAAGATATGTTCGGTGCAACGAGGTTGCGAGGGAGGAGAGGAAAGTGCCAGAAGAGCCGTGTAACACGCAGATGAATCGCGACGTGAGACACCCGTCAGATACATTTGGGTTAGATACATTTGATTAAAGAGATTGCGCTTAGACGACAAGACATACGAGATATTCGTGTAACCCTTACTGTAGATACGTAATCAACACATTGCATCCCACGAGTATATATAATATATATATATATAAAATATCGCTAGTGCGAAAAAAAAGAGCCATCGAGAAATGATCAATGTTAAGGGTGAATGTTTGTCAACGGAAAGGAGAGATCGATGATGGAGAATTATTGCGGCCACGCCAAAAATAAAAATCTCTCACTTACGTCACTACACTACCTTAGATACCTCGTGCAATTTACACATCGCTAAAAGGAGAGAAAAAAAGAAGGGAAGAGGGGGAGATATGTAACACATTATTTACACTGTATTGCTTCCACATGAATTATTAAGAGATAATTTGATTCAATTAACGTGCTGCGATATTTCACGAAGATAGAGAATGATAATTAACGTTTCTTCGTATTGTCATAAGTTACCACAATTGCAATAGTGTAACAACGCGTCCGCGCGTTAATTTTGGATTAGGATCGTTCTGGAGAGACATTATAATAATATTTTGTTTTTAAATTTATTCTTTGTCTCTCAACACCTGAACACATTCTCCCCTCAATTTTCTTGCTGAGAAAGAAGCGGCTGCATCTTCTTTTATCTTCATAAGAATCTATCTTTATTTATCTTTATAGAAAATACTCATTTAGAACATAACTATTTAGTCTTATTATACAAATACTAAAAATGTGCAACAAAAAATATGTGTAACAGTTGTCACGCGATAGGTAACATCCAGGAGCAAGAGTCTTTGATTATATTCTTTTTAGGGTCCATTAAAATCTTATATAATCTACTTAAATTTCTAATTTATTAACGTTATAAGAGCAATTCTTTAAAAAAATAAAAAATTAAAAGTAATGAAAATTTGTACTATTTGTAAATATAAAAAATATTTGCTTTCTATATCTAATAATTATTGAAATTTCTATTTTCAGAATTAGGCGTTATATTTAATTATCTTCTATTGAAGAAACAAAATTAATGAATAAATGTAAACAAATTTTTTCGAAATTCTGTTAAAATTAATTTCTTTTTATATCATTTGAAATATAGAGACTTAATATATCATTTCAAGCACTAGAAAGCTTCGACTTCGCAGGCCTGTCATTAAAAATGAACTATTTCGTGCGTGCAAGATTTACAATACGAAAATTTATTATCGACCCTGATTTCTGCTACAGTTTAGCACGAATGTGTACTGACAAACACGAATAGCTCCTCAGTCCTTCCTTATCGATACCTTATCTACTTAGAAGTATTTAGAAAATTGCCATTTACTTAAAAGGATAATACGCACAGCGTGTACTTCACCCTCACGTACAATTCACTCAAGATCCGCAAAGCATCGCTACCATTCACCGCCTGCCAATCAAGGTCAGTTTGCACATATATTATATAACAATGGGGTGCATCGAGTTATTAGCTCGCTAAGTGATCGATGACGACATTACTAGATGCACCTAAATCTATGACTCATCTTTCCATCGTTGAGCACATTTATATATAAATGACTGTTGTGATTCTTTTCAGATTCGAACTTCCGTGCAGGATGAGTCAAATTCAAAGATCGGGAACAACGAGATACCCCAGCCTCAACCGCCGCCCTCGACGCCAACCAAAACGCATGGCGTTGTGTCACCTTCATCCGTCGTGACACCCCAAGCCGTTAGAAGCGGATTGGCTAAATCTCCGGAAGCCACGACGCCTAGAGGGCAACTCATGCAGGAAACAGGGGGTCCAACCCTCACAAACGGACGCGCATCCAAAACACCCTCGCCAGACGTGACGAACAGCAAAGGCATGCCGAAGGGTTATTCATCAGGAAAATCACCAACTTCTCCGCGTCCACCTAGCAGCTTACGCATTAGATCCGCCAGCGATAAATCTTCCCCTGAGACACCTAGAAAAACGTCTCCCGGTACACCTAACAGAGTATCCCCCCGCACACCGAGGAAAACTTCATCCCCCAAGGAGCTGCATCTTCCGAAACTCACATCTTCGCCGATATCGCAAGAAGCAAATCTAGCGATTGCCGAAACTCATCAGAAAATCACTTTACCGAAATTGATTGAGCATCCATCGTCGCAATCCGCCCGAATGGCATACTAGATCGAGCTATCAAAAACAGGCTTTCTAGCACTTTAGTACAGAATGTCACAGACTCCTCGCAGGTTCTCTCGTTTGCGAATGATTTCAAACTGAGCTTTTCTCGAACAAATTTGATTAAAACTTAATTTATAATCTCATATAAATAAAAACTATTAAATTAATTTTTAAACATTCATGTACGAAAGTAACCACGAGATCTGAAGCATTCTATTTATTTCATAAAAATAAGAATTTAATTAATAATTTAGAAAAAATAACGATAGGAAAGTCAACAAACTACACTTGCTGAACCAGTTATCTTCTTTTTATTAACTATAATTCTAAGATAAACTTTTTTATTTTAGGAATACTAATTTCAATCGAATTGGCTCATAAATAAAATAATAATTCGAGGAGAAATGGAACGGGGACTTGTATCTGCAAGTCCTATTTTTCCAATTAATTCACGTTTCCAATTCTATAATTTCTGTATGTAGAAGATTAATGGATATGGGAAACGTATTCAAATATAAATGATTTAACGTTTTACTTTGTTATTCTTAAATCACAAAAGAAACTGACCGAAATTCTATTATTTTTCAGTATATATTTGGACATTATAAGTCACGTATTTTTTAAAACATTTTCAATAGCTTGATAAGAATTAATAATTTATTTTTTAAAACTACGCACAATTTGGGAAACTATACCTAAATAAAAAGCTATATGCAATATATAATTATTGAAAAATATAATTAAACTCCATACATCATTGTGCAATGAATGGGAAATGGATGAAAAGGATATGAAAGACAAATGATATCGACAAATCAAAAATTAATATATACGTGAGATTTATAGTAAAAATATATTTAAATTATATCGTACTTTTAGATTGATAGTATCGAACACACATTCGCAGTATAAAGTTATCTCCATCCAAAATTATTTCGCATTTAAGTTTCATGTAAAAACCTATAAAAATACAGTAAATTTAATTGATCATATAAATGTACATTAATATTTTTTTGGCAGTGGAGGTGGAACTAATTTAACCCCAGCGAAATAAGGATGAGTCAATCCTCTTTTTGCCGTTATCCTCTGATTAGGATCGTAGGTCAGCATTTTCTAAAAACATAAAAAAAATATAAGTGTATACAAAAATGCGCACTTTTTCGCGAGGTAGATGCTGGTTTTTCCTTACTGAAATTAAGTCTTTGGCATCGTCATCAAAAGTCGGTAAAATATCGTCTATGTTAGACGCCTCCCATCTTGGGAATCTAGAAGTGTAGTCCGGAAGTTGTGACACCCCCGGCCAGATCGTTTCGTCTGGGGTACCGAGCATGCGAAATATTCTAAATAACTGATCTATTTCAGAGTCTCCGGGAAACAGAGCTCTCCTGGTTGCCTATAAAGATTGTATTATTTTGCAGACACCGCGATTTCACTCCAATATTCAATAGACTCAGGTAACTCTCGCGCAATCTTCACATACCATTTCCGCAAATATACAACCGAGACTCCATATGTCTAACGCACAAGTGTACAATTTAGTTCCTAGGAGAACCTCTGGTGCGCGGTACCAAAGCGTGACAACTTCGTGAGTATAAGTGCGAACAGGTACACCGATCATTCTGGCCAATCCAAAGTCGGCCAATTTAATATGACCCTCTCGATCTATCAATAGATTCTGCGGTTTTAAGTCTCTGTGCAATATACAACGGAGATGGCAGAAGGAAATTGCCTTCAGCAATTGGCAGAGGTAGCTCTGTAACACAAACCGCCCCGTTTTTAAAAGACCCACACACGAATACAGGCATGATGAAATGCGGCTCAGATCCGCATTACCTTGACGAGAGCTGGTTCTAAACCCCCTTTAACGGAGTCTAACAGCTTTTTCAAGTCCTGCTGCAGAAATTCAAATACGAGGTACAGATGATTATCGCCGTCTACGACATCGAACAATTGTATGATGTTTGGATGAGCGAGGTCTTTTAATAACGATATCTCTCTAATAGCGGTAGATGGAACACCTTCTCTTTCCCTGATTTAAAGCAGCACTATTTAATTAATCAGCAAAATTGAGTGACTGTATTTGACGAATATGCTAAAGAAACATTATTCATAGGAAAGTTTCCCTCCGTTTTTTAACGAAACTTTCCGCTTAAAAAGTTTACTTAAATATATCTTACGAACATATACAACATAATATATATTAAAACATCAAATAGCATTCATGGAAAGAACGGTTTTGCTGAAGTATATAAAAATTTAGTTACAGATCCTCTTCTCAATAATTATGTTAATAAGGATGATAAAAATAATTCCTAGAATGTCAAAATTGTTTGCAACATTGTTTATGCTAGAGTCTAAATAATTACTTTGATAGTCCAATAAAATTATTTTTAGATCTGTATCTATACTTAAATTTTAAGATATTTTAGAATTAAGATAAGAATTAAGAATTAAGATAATTTAGCAAAATCGTTCTTTTTGTGTTGGTGAGAGAAGAGACAAATATAATAATATAATATAATATAAAAGAGCAATTCCATTAATTTCTGTATACCCAAAGACAAATGTTATCTTCAATGAAAATGTTATAAATACAGAAGATATATGTATATACAATATACATACACAAAATTTTTTATCCCAAAAATAATCCTAACTGAACATATCTTAAATTAATAATTACAGTGTATTAAAAAAAATACCAAATTAAAAACCAGGCGAGCATGGCATAATGGGACAAGCTGAATAATGTGGTGCTACGAAAATTAGTGTAACGTGGCCCCCGCAGATTCAGCTGACCCCAATATGCAGATTGTTAGCAGTGTGTTAGCAGTGTGCACAAGCAAAAGCCCAGCTGATATTGCAGTTCTGCAAATTGATCATTTTTAACATACATAGATAATAGCCGAATTAAAATTTCAAATTAATTTTAATTTGTAAACATTAATTTTGTAAAGTCATGATTAAATCGACAGTGCGCATCTTAATTAAACATTCGTATTAGATTCTATTAAATTTATAACAGTACATTAAAAAAACTAATATCACACTATTAAATTATTCTTATAATTTCATCTTCAAGAATATAATAAAATAGAATTAATAATATGATCCATTTGTCATATTATTAATTTGTTACGAAAATATATATATAGTAAACGCATACAAATTTTTAAAGGAAATTGGTAAATATATAATTTCTTGTAAAAATAATTCAAATATTCTTGTACTTACAAATTTCAACTAGTGTTTTTATACAGATATTATATATAGAATGGAGAATGTAATTTTTAATGAAAAATATTATATCAAGCATCGAAAAAAAGTACATATTAAAATAATATATAGCTATGGAAATTATGTTCCAAGCTAGATTAATAAAAGCTTAATAATAATAAGTTATATAAATCTACATATAAATAATAAAAAATTCTTTAAAAAATATATTTTTTCTATTAAAAAGCACAATTAGTTAAATTAAAAGAGTTAGTATAATATTAATATATTTATTGTAGGATTATATAAATATATAAGAGAAAAAGGAAGGAGAAAGTACTTTTGCATTGTTTATGTTATCATAATATATGTATAATAATAAAAAAAAGAGTAGCACAAAGAGTTTTTTGAAAAACAATTAATCGAACAATTTCCTATTTATATTACTTACTTTCATACAGATTCTGCCAGTTGATTTTTAACAAAATCAACTGTAACGTACAGATTTCAAAACAGTCTTCAAAAGACAAAATCCTGATACAAAATCTGACTGCAGAATTCTCTCGAAAACATTCTCATCAGGATTTGGAATCCAGGTTCACTTTGTCCCGCGTTTACAGAGAATGTTCTGGACGAGTGAAAAAGAAAGAGAGAGAGAGAGAGAGAGAGAGAGAGAGAGAGAGAGAGATAGAAGACGTATTTAGTTTATTACTTTACCCTAAGTTAAATTTAACGTATGACCGAACGTACGTCTC
>NW_012130103.1:946802-950756 GCF_000143395.1 Atta cephalotes | reverse complement strand
AGANTGANTGAGNGAGANAGNAGAGAGAGAGAGAGATAGAAGCGATTTGTTTATATTTCCCAGTAAATTTACGATGCCGAACGTACGTCTCTAGACGGATTTTCTTGAGTGCCACCAGCTTCCCGGTCAGTTTGTCCCGAGCTTTGTAGACCACCCCATACGTTCCTTCCCCTATCTTCTCGATTTTCACGAAGTTGTCCATAACCTCAACGTTGCCGCGCTCGTCGTCGCCGCCACCGTGAGCCCGGGGACGCCGCTCCTCGGCCAGGGTCGCCGTCGCCGCGCCTTCCCTGACCTTTTCCACGGACGACGCCGTCGTTGATCCGTTTCTGCCGAGTGTTATCGATACTTCGAAACGTCGAGAATACGATTAGCTCGTTTTATTGTCGCCTGTTTATCAACACTGGTGGAGCTAAATGCACTCGGCCGCAGTGTGCGCGCCAGTAGCCAGTGGTGAGTGGCCATTTTTATTTTTTAGAGAAGAGGAATCGATAGTGTGAATCGATGGATTTGTCCTCGAGATCGATGGTCGTCAACCCGCATTAAATAATCGACAACATAATAAGGGTGAATAAACTCTCTCATCTCGCACGCGCATTGCGACATAAATGTAAATAATCTTCATTGAGCGGCCATTAATTTTAAAAAAGATCAATCGCAAATTAGTCCTGGGATCATATTTTTTTGCATTAACACTATTCTGAAAATTTGCCTACATATTTAAGAACTGTTTACTCTTTGTTTTTTACTAAATCACAAGAGTAATTAAACTATATTATTTTAAATAATAAATATCAAATATTCAATAGCTTATTATTTAATTATCTATCGATTAGTATATTCATTACTGTATATGTGAGAAATCTAAAATATACGGTTCTTTTTCTTTATCAATTTAGTTGAAAATATTTTAAATTTTCTCTCTTTAATTATATTAAAGAGAGAAATTAAAACTAAATCATTTAATTTAAAAAAATATTTAGGATTAGAAAAGGCAGCATGCACATTGTTTTGTAAAACAATAAACTTGAATGTTAAACAATCTTATCAAATGTTATTTTAAATTATTAAAATTTTTAATAACAAAATATATATAATAACTAACTTGAATTAGTTGTTGTACTTGGATGAAAATCGATCTATAGCACACATTCCAGAATTAAGACTTTATATTATAAATTTTGTTTTGTTAATACTTCACTTTGCAATGCCAAAGTAAAAGAAAAATTCAAGTAATTCTACATCCACTTTTCAGAAAAAGAGTTTTAACTATCTTCCAATAGTCCCAATTAATGGAATATAAATAGATAATCATTACTAAAAAAATTATGTTAGAAAAAGCTGATCTTTTATAGACTATATACGCTACCGTGATTCTTTTGATTTTGATTGTATCAAGAGATGCTTCTTTCAACAAAATTTCTATCAAATAAATACATATACGAACCTTTATCTATTTATTTATATATCGCAATCGCGCTACACGAGAACTCTAACAATTGAGACTTTATTGTTTAACCTTTTATATTTTTTCAACGTTGTGCAATAGCAGTGCTTCTCTATCTCACAATTAAAATTCTTTAAATCTTCGTGCTTAACATATTCGAGATTATTCGTCCGTTGAAATGCGCGAGTATCGGAAATAACATAGCATTCTCGAGATTCAGTTCAAATCTCCGATTTAAGCAGTGTCACGATTCTTTGGGGAGGATATATATAAAGACTGCTCCTTGTAATCGAGTTTTCTATACTTTCTACTTTTTGCCATTCAACGCGCAATTATTTTACACACTTTTTTTTTTATTTTAATTTCAGAAAATGTGATTTGTAACGCTGTTACAAAGAATGGGCCTGTAGAATCAGGACATTCAGTGTGAGGAGATAAATCGAATATAATTCGAATATGATCTCTAACATATACAATACATAATTTCCATCACCTAAGATTGTCAAACACTCAAATCCTCCCGCATGCATCAGATTTTGATTTGAAAGATCCCACACGCACGCATTATTGGTTACATTATAGATAACATAATCGGGTGCGGCTTACATCGTTTCATCTCGCAGTTACATAGAGATGCTTGCACACGGAAAAAAACAGTTTGCTGAAGTATCTAAAAATTTGAAAATAATTTTGTTAAACCATAAAAATAATTATATAAAAAACTCGAACATAATAAGCAATATTGCAAAATATTTTGACATTTGACAATTACAGTCTAGTAATTAGTTTGAGCCTCTTACACAACAATTATTTTGATAGTCTAATAAAATTATCAGATAAATTTTCAGATTTATATTCAGCTAAATTTTTAGATACTTCAGCAAAGTTGTTCTTTCATTATGTGACTCACTGCCATACGCAATTCTCGATGGTTTTTAGCTCTCATACGTACAGTAGTTTAAATCTAACGAGTAGAATGATTACGATACGTATTTTTTTTAGGTAAAAATATGTGTAGGAATTATACTACTGCATACATATATTCTCGTACGAGCCTTCTATTCCGTGCACACGCCAAATACATGCACGTTTTCTACCAAAGCCGGAGGAAAGAGGCGCATAAAAATTGGAATGTTTATGTGATTTTATTTCGCACGCCTACATCGGAAGATATATCTGCGAGTTGCTCTCTACTATTGACGTGACCGGCATAACTTTGTAAAGTTGCGCAAACCCGAATCGTTGGTTAAAACGTTATTGGATTTCATTAAAGCGACGCGTTTTTCAAATATAAAAAAAATCATTGAACGTGCGACGTCAAATTACGATATTTTATTGTTCAATAACGAATTCCATAAATTTCTTCATAGATTAATTGTATATTCTTAGAATTTCAACGCGACAACGCATGGAACGATTTCGATTTGTTATTGAACAACGAAGACGCAATGTAATTGGTATGAACAACTGTCTGGACAGGGAGATTCACGAAAACGTAATAACGGCGAGATTCATCCCATTTACGTTTCACGCAATGGGACTAGATAGAAAATATGCTATAATATCTCTCTAATATCTAAAGTAGGGCACGATGTACAATATTTTCATGCACATTAAATTCACAACACGTGTTTCTCATAAAGTTTTTACTTATATTACGCAGATTGTCCAGAAAAAACCTGGAAGAATATTACACAAAACATCAGTCAATAAAGCATTTCCACGAAAAAAAAATTTTCCATTATAAATCCGCGCGATCATAAGTTCAGTAATTTTCGACAAATTTACTTAATTATTTTTTCTTTTTCTTCTCATGATCGCAAAAGCTTAAAAAAGCTTGCGAGGAGCCATTAAAAACTCTGCATTATGCAAGAAAGCGACTATTATAAAGTTCCTCAATAACTTCTCACCAGGCTGTTTAGGACATCTTATGTTCAGCTTATTATGCGTAAAGTTTTTTTTGTTTTGAGTGCACAATTAGCAGAATTTAATTTCAAGCAAAGCACTCGTGTAGATATTTTTAATGGATGAAACTTGAAAGATTTTTCGATAGATTTTATATTATTGCTGATGGCATTACCATAAGATAAATAATTAGATGGTTATATATATTTTAAATGTATATTTTAAATATAATTTTTATAATGTTTTATATAATAGGTATGCGATATTATAAGCAAATATATGAAAATTATCGAAAGTAAATCAAGTTTCATCCAGATTAGATATGATTTGTTAATTTAAAGGTACATTACAATTTCTTCGGGTTATTTTGATTACAATTTCTTAAAATATAACATAAGATATATCATAATGTTGTAGAATATTTTAAAATATAAAAAAACAATCTCTTCGCAGACATAAAATATATAAAGTTATCTAAAATTACTCAAAGATGATATGACAAAATTTTTACTTGGGAAGATATAAATTTCTGGATACTATTAAATATAATTATACATATATATATATATATATATATATATATATATATATGTATATATATA
>NW_012130103.1:910788-946174 GCF_000143395.1 Atta cephalotes | reverse complement strand
TATAATATATATATATATATATATATATATATATATATATATATATATATGTATATATATGTATATATCTAATGATTTGCGTGTATAGATATAGGAAAAAAATATGATTGATAAGATCGTAAATGTTATCTATGCTTTTATCATGATAAACTACATCTCTTATGAAAAAATATTAAAAAAATTAATATGTATGTTTATACTTTATATCATTTTTTATGCCATTTCATATTTTTTAGAATGTTATTCGAATTGTGGAACTAAATATTATAACAATGTACTAGATTTTCATCGCCAACTTTCATTATCATTGTATTGTTGAAGAAAATAATGCAATGAAATTTAATAGAAATTTATACTTACATGAACTTTTCTGTCACTAGACTACAAGGCGCATTGAGGCTTGTTATGAGTGTTCTAAGTATATGACTAGAGCACACATTTCAGTTATTTATCTAACTCATTCTAAAATCTAAGATTGCCCAGTTAAAATATATTACCTTTGTTGTCTATTGAGCATTACATTATGTATAATTAAAAGAATTGATACATTAAAAGAAAAATATTGCATCGTAGCCCCCTTGAAAAATATGCTGTGTAACATCCGGGCAATCGAAAAATAAAAATAATTTCAGATGTTTGTCCTCTTCATGTCGATAAAAGTATCGTACGTATAATACCAATAAAAAGAAAAATTATTAATATATTCTGAGTATTCACCGAATTAATATAAATAATTATGCTGTGGAAAAATGGCCCTTGCAGCTTTTTCCTGTGGATCTAATTGATTACGATAACGCCTTGCCAAGAAAGCTGCAATCACCTGAAAATGTTTAAATTCATAAGGTCCGGAAAAAATCAAAGAATCATGAGGAAAAATACAAAAGTTATAGATATTGCTATCATATAAATTGCTGCATGCTATACATAATTTACATGTTTTTATGAATGACTTAGCGAATGAATATCTGAACCAATAATGTTGAAAAAAAAATGATCAAAAGACCACAACCAATATAAGCCACCCACCATCTGTTAGGAGGATCATATGAAGTGACAGAGGACATGGCGATGGTGTTAGACTAGAGGAAAGCACTAGGATTAGCTCGTGGATCTTTCTGGTTCCTGTATCTCACGGTCAACCATACACCAACAAACTGTAATCGGGCGCACATATTAGCATTAACAAAATGAATGTACCTTCATTGTAAACGGTGATCACAATATGGATACAGTGCATTTTTTAATTAGGTAAAATTCTTAAATATCAAATAAATGGTATTCTGTACAATATTTAATTTTGTACAATTGTGCAATATGTATATGATTAATATGCCATGGTGTTATTTGCGGAATCTTACCTCCGTAAAGCTAAAGAATAATCCTATACTGCCACATAATTTGAATGCATAGTCAATGGTAGACTGCAGTTTATGCATACATGGTGGACATGATGTACAAGGTTGTGGATCAATGGATGGACAACAAATTTTCTGTAAAAGATTCCAATTATTTGATAACATTATATTATGCGGATGTCTCACTTTTACTTCAACTTACATTGACTTCATCGCACGATCCACCTGAGACATCAGTAGTTTTATTAAATCCACAACAGTTAAAGGTAGTTTGAACTTTCATCTTTAAGTCAAGTCCAACGCGTCTCCAGCCCTAAACACAATTATTAAATCTTATCCATTCTACAAATAACATATAATTATAATATTTTCTAAACAAAAATATTTACCTGTTCTGCAAGTTGTTCTTGCTGTTTAGTGTTTACAGCAAGGCAAGCGCAGGCAATGCTGAATTGAATCAGGAACAAAAGGAATAAGATAAGCATGTACTATAAAATACAATTAAGGAAGCATACATCCATTTTTGTATCGAGAATCATTTGATATGAGACGTTTAATAAAGAAAAATATTAGACATTATTAATGACAATAATAATAATGCAAACATAACGATAAAAAATTTCAATATCCAAGAAAAAATGCTGACAATGAATAAATGTTCTTTTCACAAACCAAATTTATAATAATCACAATAGTAAATAAAATCAGAATTCTGATCCTCGTTCACGAACTTAACACCAAAACTGGTATCATAAAAGCTAGAAAAGGATACAAAGAACAATAAAACCTGATGATGTTTAACGGCACCGATCAGGCCCAGTATAGAAATAAGAAACAGGATCACTCCGCATGCTAAAATACCACCTATAATAGGAAGATTCGTAACTAAAGCAGATGCCCTTCCATATACAGCGACTCCTATTAATATAAAGGCAACAACCTGCAAGAGAAGAAATAGTAATTAAAATATAAAACATCCATTGCAAGTATCTCCTAAAATAAAATTAGCTTTCTGTTTATGACAGACGCCAGGTGATCCAGCTGACAGATTAGACTTGCGCATAATCCAAGTACCAATTATCAGATTACAGATCTTGTTTGCAGCAAGTAATCATTTTTACACATATAAAGGTAAAGAAGAATAAAATATTCAATTCAAGAGAAATCAGCGGTTCCATAAGCGCAGCAAGATTGATGATAATTCTTTAACGCAATTATCTGATAAATGTCTGTTTCTAACAATGTAGTTTAATTTTAATTTCAGTTCAATTAACTCATCATCTTTTTACCGTATTAGGAACTAAAAATGGACATATGTTCGTTTTTATCATTGTTGATTAATTTTAATCTTTGTTTTATTTCTTCTTTTTTATCTTCTTCCAATTCTAAGAATTAGAAAAATGTAAAAAAGAGCAAATTAACTCGAGATTGAAATAAATCTACTTATTCCCGTTTCTACCAATGTAGTTTAATTTTAATCTCGGTCAATTAATTCTTCGTCCTTTTCTATTCCTAAGAATTAGAAAAAGAAAAAGAGTAAATTGAGCCAAGATTAAAATTAATCTACATTGGTAGAAACGTGCATCAGCAGGAAATGAGTCAATGTTTCTATCAACTGTAGATTAATTTTAATCTCGATTCATAATCTTCATCTTTTTCTAATTCCAAGAATTAGAAAAAGAAGAAGAGTTAAAATTAAACCAAGAGATTAAAGTTAATCTACTTTGGTGAAAATGGACCAATAGTCAATCTCCTCTTTCACATATGCGTCACAGTCCTAGTGAAAAGACAAGAGGAGAGAAAGGCAAGGGGAAGTCTTCCCAAACATGTCTCAGTATCGTGAAATTGATTGGCATAATTATGCAACGCACGGATAATTCTGAGCTTCGCTCCCATAAACATATCACGGCGGAGCGAGATGGCGAAGCGCGCGACGGTCGACGGGAGCGAGAGAGGGAAGCGGCGATTCATAAAAAGTCTCGCTCCGATAAAGAAATTTGCGTGAGCGAGACGGACAGCGGGAGAGCACCACGTAAAGAAATCGTATCTACTCACGATGTAAAGGATGTTGAGTGCCGTCAGCGCATTTTTCGAGCACGTAAAACCGCCGCACATCTTCGACTGCGCCCGTCCGTCGTCGCTCCGTTGCTGTCAGATCCTTGGCAGATCCGCACGTCGGCCTGCGGCGATTCGCGGCGCGAAACGACTGGAAATTAACGGATTACGCGACTCGGATTCGCGCGAGGGATAACTACGAGGGATGATCGCGATCGCGTGGGACTTATTTCCGCGTGTACGCATAAATTTTCAAAGCCTGCCGAGATCCCGAACCCGACGGCACGCCACGGCAGACGACTCGCGACTGCCCGAATCAGCGATGGCGGTGGTCGACGCGCTCGATAGATTGCGAGTATCACGCGCGAAACACGAATATCGGCGAGACGCCCGGAGTAGAGCTACCAGTTGTACGTTTATTAAGAATGTATTGTATTTATTTTCAGAAAGTACTTAAGTAACGTTACTTTTATCGTTATTTTTTATAATAACGATTTTTGATAGTGATGTTGCAATTTTTTATGATGGTAACGATAAGTAAGTAAAAGCTATAAAGTTGAGAAAAAATTATTTTTTAATAGTAACTTATTGTCACGCGTTATTTATTGAAAAAAAAGCTGGTAAATAATTTTTCATGCATGAATATGTATAAATATGTATAAACATACATAAACACGCATAAATATTCATAAACATGTATAATATGAAATATATTATATATGAAATATGTCTATACATGTTCGTATAGCCTTCTTTCTTTTGTAAAATTACTTTTTAGTGTAATAGATATAATAATATTAATGAAAACATAAAAAATAATTAAAGAGATCATTTTCGCATCGTTTGTTTTAGAAAAAAAGTTTGGAAAAATGTAAAAAAAATTGCTCATACATAATTATGCATAATTTTATATATAATTATACATAAAAAATTTTTTTACATTTCTTCAAACTTAATTTTTTTAAAACAAATAGTACAAATAGTACAAAAATTATCTTTTTAATTATTTTTAATATTTTCATTAATATTGTTATTTTTATTACAGTAAAAAGTAATTTTACAAAAGAAAAAAGATGTGAACCTGTATTTCATATATAATTATACATGTTTATGAATATTTATGCGTGTTTATATATATTTACATATTTATACATATTCATACATGAAAAATGTTTTACCGAGAAATAATTCATTATTTGTAACGAATTAAAATAACGAGCAAAAATAATGAAGCGATGCATTACAAATAATGAATTACTTTTTTTTAATAAATAATGGTAATAAGTTACTTTTCAAAAGTGATTTTCTTAATCTTAATGTTTGTTATCGTTATTGTCGTAAAAAAATTGCTACATTATTGCCAAAGTGTTATTATAGAAAATAAAAAAATAACAGTTCTCATCCTTACTTACTTTTACAAATATGTGTAATATTTATACTTTAAATAAGCTATATACATATATAAAAGTTATATTTATAATATTTTATTTTTTTAATAACATGTTTTTATTGTTTATTTACTTTATTTGTTATTATTTTCGCTATCATAAATCATAAATTGTAAAAACATAAACATGATAAAGATTTCAATTTTTGTGTATAAATAAGTACTTTAAGTATAAAAATAATAAGTTTCGTTGCGATTTATAGATTAGTTAAAAATTTAGAAAAAATAAATATTTTGTTTATTTACAGAATAATTAATCTTTGATAGCAATATAATTGAGATTTATGTCATTATTTTATAATACATTTCCATTCCTATATAGAACATAGAAAAAAATACTATTTATTGAAATAATTTTTAATCCAGATGGTAAACCGTCGCTAAATATTTTGCATTACTTTTAAATATTATTTAATTACTTAATACTTAAATATTAATACTTAAATATAAATAAATACTTAAATATTATTTAATTAATACTATTTAATATTTTATAGAATAATTTGTAATTTTTTAACTTAACTTTCTCATTGATTTGAAAATATATGTAATACATCCTTAAAAAAGTACACGTATTGCTTTTTTTTTTGAAGTAAACTTCTGATCATTACTTAAGATTTTATATTTATTAAAAAATTATATTCTAAAAATTTTATTTTATTAAATATCTATAATACATTCAACATGAAAACTATATCTTTCTACTGCCCCCCGGATCATCTCTTTTTAAAAGTGTATATAACATATCTTTTCTTATAATTAGTATCTTTCTTATAATTAGTATCTTAGCCTGGAAGAATTCAAGAATTGATTGCGATTTTTATCATAAATCAGATCATTTGATTCTTAATGTAAGATTACATCATGACTAGAAATTTGCGATTCAACAACGGAAATGATCCTTTCACTTCTTCCTGAACGAAAATAAAAATCAGAGTATAAGAATCTGCGCACAATGAAAGGAATATTAGGAATAGATATAAATATTAAATATTAGAGGAATAAAGAAAAATAGAAATAGAGGTTAAACATACTGCATAATGGATACAAATAAGATGTAACACATAATATGTTTTATATCTTATTTACACTGTAAAAAATAAAATGTTAATTTTAATTTAAAGACATATAATAGATTTTCCGAGACATACAAAAATACTTAAAATTAATATTTTTGTGTTCATTTACTTTTATATTAAACTGAAATTTTAAGCAACAGACAAATTGCATGGCTCACAGTTCTTTTTTATTTCTATATTATTTGTAATTTAATTGAACTTTCGAATTTAGTTTTATTCATATAATATCTGTGATAAATATAAATAAATATTTTCAGTAAGTATTTTTTACTTGGATTATACTGTGTGTGTGTGTGTGTGTGTGTGTGTGTGTGTGTGTGTGTGTGTGTGTGTGTGTGTGTGTGTGTATGTCTTATTAAATATTTTCATAACATTTACTACAATACATACGGTAAATACTTTATAATATTTATAATAAATATTTATGATCTGTGTCCAATTTAAGATCACAAAAATATTTAAAAATTATTATTAAAAATAAATTTTACAAATATTTTATAAATATTTATAAAATATTGTGTGCTGTCTGGGTGTAGAACACACTTCCTCTGATGAACGTCCTGAGAACATCCTTATATAAATTTATATAAGGATATAAAATTATCCTTATTTATATAAGGATATTCTTTCTAAATGTTTTTGCCAAGATTTGTACTGTATATAGGAAGTTATAATATTTCTGGAACATTGTAATGTTGCTGCAATATTGTTAAAATAATTTATACTGAGGAGTAACAGAAGTGTAAAAACAAAATATTGAAATAACAAAATATAAAGCCCGTATTAGCCTACAAGTTGACAATACGATTGACAGTTGCATAGTTCTATCATCTTTCAGCCAACCACGAAGAATTCGTTATCGTGATTGATTAAAGAATTAGGCAACTGTTAATTGTAATCGTCAACTCGTAGATACGAGCTTAAAATAAATGTTTATACTTCTTTTACATTTCTTTGTCTCGTTTTCACCCTTTAAAAGCTTCAATTACTTTTGTTATAGTTACCCCCTTACATTTAACTTACTTTCCAATTTTTATTTTTAGGATAAAAAATATGTTTATTTATCATAATGAGCTCACGATGATTAATATAATCCATGTAATGAGATTGAGACGTAGACATTCATTAATGTGAAAAAATTTGATTCGTAACAATAAAATAATGATTGAATTGTAATCTGATAATGATCAGTAAATTGTAATTTATCTTAAATGTCTGAGTTTGTATCATTTTATCGAAGAAGATGAATTGACTTTTTTGGACCGAGTTACTATATAGCGTATTATCGATCTTTATCAGTCGTTGACATTCATTGTTTCTTCACTTATTTTTTCATCGAAAAAAAATATAAGAAGAGCAAGGAGAGAAGCGTATTCCCGGCTTATTTTGTATTTTGTCATGGAGATATAGACTTGTGATAAAATATTCGCATTTATTTCGTTCGTTACAGATGATGACGTCGTAAATATGTCACATCGCAACTCATAGATTAAATGTTAACGACGTGAACATTTGGTCCAGATAAGACATACTGATGTCTGTATTTACTGCAGTTTTCTACTATATGACTGCAACATTTTTCTCTATACGATTCCAAATATCCAACTTTTCATCTCATTCAAGTAAAAGACTAACACATACACATAAACGAGGGCATTGTTTTATTTAGATGTTATGTCAAATTTTAAATTCACACAAATTGTAACAATCGTTAACTATTTATTATTAACAAATTATTGACAAATAATTCTTTCATTATTTATCAGTTTGTTTCGAAACTCATTCAAGTTACGATCAATTAGTATTTTGAAGATAAACATATCTAATATCTTATCTAATAACAATATTATAATATTAAAAATAAATTATTGTCCATAACTAAAGAACTCCCGTTTTTATAAAAATAAATATATGTAAATATATAATATAAATATATTACAAATATATAATATAAATATATTACATATAAATATATTACAATGTTTAGACATAAAATAACAATTTATCTTATTTTCTTATATTATATCTTATCTTATTTTATATTTTATATTTTCATGTTATTTGACAATTTATTAATTTCTTTCTTTGCAAATTTGTTTTTTAAAATATAATTTAATTTTTTTGTTTAAAAGTGATTATTTTGCATCGTGGCAAATTCCAAAATGTTGTCAAACATTTCTAAGATGTTGTCTCTGTAACAATGCCTATACACATTGCGAAAACACGATGTATTTTCCGTAAGCTAATTATGGCCGATAAGATGTATCTGCGCATTTTCGTAAAAGTAGTTGCAATACACCACGTTTGCATACGAATACGTAAAACGCATATTTGCACGAGAAATTATCAATGTTTCAAAATGTGATAACGATTACCTTGTGCGTCTGATTTAAAAGTGGCTGAGAAAAGATTCCTCAGAGAAGAGTTTACAAACAATAATCATTCTTGCAAAAATGCATTGCTACAATTTCTACAAATATTTTATTATTCCCTTGTATGTACGATGATCGCAGATAATACGAATTATGAAATGGATCACAAGATAGCTAATGATTGTGATTTATTTAAGATTATAAGAAGAAGATAGGGAGACAGAAAGTATAAAAAAGATAATCGAAAAAAGAGATTGAAAAAAGAAATTTCAAAAAACATGACCGATATATTGAAGTCACTGTTATAAGAGAAAAACTTATCATGTAGAAGTTCTCTTAAAAAGAATTTCTGTAATGTTTTTTAAACTTATCTGAAATATTTGATGAACTAAAAACAACGATTGTATGTGTTATTTTATCAATTCGATAATACATAATAGCGTACTCTCATTATAATTTACAGCACTTATCTGGGAAGGATTTATTTCCTCTTTGCACGAGTAAAATATAAACAAAGGTTTAAAAAATGTGAATTACAAAAATAATGATGTACTTTTTTATGCTCTCATTGTTGTCCACTGTTATCGTCCATTATTCACGACGGTCCCAGAGAGCCCGTCGTTTCCAAAGGAGACTATTATATCACAGCTGCGACGCTGTAAAATGATTAATTACTTATACCAATAAGCTTGTAATGTTATTGCACGTTCGTTACTGCCGTTAATCAGCAGCAAAAAGGCATTATTTATAAACACTGTGTACATCTATTTCCCCTTTAATTAATATAAGACATTAATCCTATTATTTATATAGTAAAAAATTGAAAACAGATATGCGATGATCGCATTTTTATAAGTTTTTAAATGAAATCCTACTCAATCGATATTTTCTGCAGAATAATTAAATAATACAGAATGCTGCAATATATTTAATCTTTCTGATATAAATATTGTGATGTTGAAATTAATTGAAATGACATTTAAATGTCAAATATAAATCCAACAAAATGGCGAACGTAGTGCTAATGTTTTGTTCCTTCTTTTATGATAGCATAGAATATAAAATAATTTGTACAATGCTACTATTATATTATTCATTATGTTACTAATTCTATTAGCTTATCGTATATAAGGACATAGATAATCAAATCAAAAGACGATATTTCGTCTCGAGTACACAGCAATACAATAACTTAAGATATTTAATGTTGCCTCTTCAAAACGCACATTGCGCAAGTCGAAGAATTATATCTTGCTTTTATTACGTCTTCATGTTAATTAGGTTACCTTAAGACTTTTGTCACCAACTGAATAAGCACGCGCAATTGTTTGTAAATGATAGTATTTAAATTAACAAATAAATCAATTTCGATAAAATAAAAATAATTGAAGAAACGAGTTGAAATAAAGTTGAAAAAAGTGATGACTTTATACTTATTCTAAAATAAATGAATAAAAAATGAACACAGAAGAGACTAAAAAACAATTAATTTTTTTATATTAGATTATATTATTATAAATGTTTCGACTGTATTAAATCTTACAATGAACAAAGAAAGCAAATAAATAATCGTGAAAAAATTAATAATAATATAAATTAGAAAAAAGCGCATAATATAGTGACAAATATAAAATATTAAATTAAAATAAGAATAAAAATAAACAAGTAAAAATAAAATAAAATTTTAAAAATATATCTGTAAGGGCTACAATTAAAGTAAAAAAATATTAATTATACAAAATAAAAATGTATATGCGTCCTATTTGGTCGATATATATACTAAAGTAAATAATAATATCAGTAGAAAAAATAAAGAATGTAACTTATTAGGAATCAAGAATATATTAGATCCAAGTTGGAATCCACTATCAGAAATAAATATGCATAAAAAGCAATGTCAAACAAAAAATTATATCATCAAAATGTGTAAGCTTTAAAGATATAAATAATCAGTAATACAAAAAAAAATATATAAAAAGTCTAAAAAAATTATAATTTCAAAGAAATTTTTCATGATCACAGGGAAAAGTATTTATAGTCAATTCTTTGTTGTATTTTCATTGGAATTTGCACTTGACTTCCGCGAAGAGAATTCAAATCAAAACATTTGCGTTTACTTTAACTTCATTTGGTATCTACATCTCAATTACGAATTATATTATATCGCGTGAACACGTAATTTACATATTAACAATCGGAGGCTCACAAACTTCCCAGATAGCACACAATATTTATAAAATATTTACAAAATATTTATAAATATATATATAAAATATTTATTTTTAATATTTTGTAAATATTTTTGTGGTCTTATATTGCACAGATCAATATTTATTACAAATATTATAAAATATTTATTGTAAAATGTTATAGTAAATGCTATGAAAATATTTAATGAGATAATTTTTTAATTTATAATCCAACTAAAAAATACTTATTAGAAATATTTATTTATATTTATCATAAATATTACATAAAATATTTAATTTATATTTTAATAATATTTTAAATAAAACTTTATATAAAATATATATAACTATAACGTTTTAAAAAATGAATATTAATAAATATTTGTCTTAAATATTCTGTGCTGTCTGAACTATTTTACTTGTATTGAAAATACTTTTTTATTCGACTTCACTTTTAACACACTTTTAACATACTCATTTCTAACAATGGACTACAACTTGGACTTAATATCTTCTCGCTTCTTAATAAGGAATAAAGTTGAATTTTTTATTTTATCTGTTGACATATTTTTATTATTTTTGATTATATTGATCAAATTAGAAGTTTATACACATTTATTTTATATAATTGACATTGCTTCTGATTTTAATCGTAGTCTCTTTGTTTCTTTAATCTATTTTTATTTTAAATTATATCGTAATTGGTTATTTTATATAATGTTACCACATTATATTTTGTTCTCTCACTCTTCTAACTTACATTATTATTAATTTTTTCATATTTGTTTTTTGACTTTTCTTTCTGAGATTGATGTAATGAAAAAAACTTAACACAATTGAAACATAATATAATCAATAATTAATTATTCTTTATTCTGTCTTTTATTCATTTTTTTATTCATCTATTTGAGATAAATAAAGTTTCCCGATCCTGTTTTGACTCATATGACCATTTTTTATCTTTATTTGTAATTCGATGTTTATTCTACTTGTCCTTCCGAACTAATTAGTAACGAACAAACATTCTCAAGTGGCAACAGCGACAAATTTGATGAATCGCTGATAAGAAAAGCGCTGATAAAGAACATATATAATCTACGGCGACATGAACACGTTCTTATTCCATCTGAAATGCATTAAAATCTGGGTGTCGTTAGGCGTGGAGATTCGTCGTCCTTCCTGGTAGCATTAGCGTGTTTCATCATTATCTCTGTAAGCATAATATCGATTAAAATTTAATAGAACTTTCCATAGAAACAGCTTAAGGGATAAAATTGGACTAAGCTTTCGATTTATAAGATTGATATCATATTGCGAAGCATATTTTGTAAATTATTGTGTTATATTACTAATACTTACAGATTATTCTAACGATTTACAGCAACATTGCAATGCTTCAATAATATTGCAGTAACATTTCAACGTTACAGCAATGTTACAATGTTACTGCAATATTTTGTGTTGCATGGGTATTGGTAAATAATTGATCCACTTTGCTCTAAATTTTTGTGGGATGGGTGACGTGTGCATACTCTCTCTCATAGTGCGACATATACCGAGAACTCTTTTAATAGCTGAGAGAGAATCCATATTGGTTTATGTTTCGTCTAGCTGTATCAGTTTCTTTGTCAACTAACTAAAGGAGCTACGTGATGCGTACTGATATTTCGAGACATTTTAAGACAAAGAGGTTTAGAAAGCCGTGAATTGCTAGTAAGAGTCGTAAAGAGAATTGCGAGTCACGATTTATAACCGCAATGTAAAGACGAATGTGAGATCATTAAAGTTATTTTTTTAAGTTTTTATTAAATTATACGTAATTAAGTTTTCCTATATTCTTTGTATAAAATAATAGAATATACAATATATTCTTACAAGGAAAGAATATATTTTTTATAATATCATACATATTTAATTTTAATATAATCATGTCTGTACTTTCTTAATAATAAACAAATTCTGATTCTTTCTTCAGTCCTTCGATAAGAAGAAATAAAAGATGGAGCAGTCCCGTGTTAAACGGTGGTCTCAATATTTAGCAGCGATTACAGGTAAACAATCTAAAATATTTTTAATTTTTTTAACTCTCATGCTAATTTCCCAGACATAAGTTTTTAAATTGAGCAAGCAGTTGATTCAAAAAAATTAATAATTTGAAACTTTAAAGCTTAATAAAGATTATTAATAAAAATTTATATAATTGATTTAAATTAAATTTAGAAAAATTGTCAAGAGAGAATATAAATGTTATTTTTACTTTGTCAGCTACAGATAATAATTGTGTGATTATCACATTGATTCAGTGTGATTATCACATTGAAATTATAACCATGGATTTTGAAAATTTCAGAATTAAAAGTATCCAAAGCACAAGAAGTGTTGATCAAACTAGAATTAATATTATAACTACTTTTATTGTAATTTTGTATAATATGATTTTGTATGATATAATTTTTTTACACAACATGCCTATCTTACATTTTTTAAATGATAACTTATTGCGATTGATTTACATTATTTAAAAAAAGATTATATAATTAATCTCTCTTCCACCTATATATAAAATGTATCTATATTATATCTATATATAGAGTGTCTCATGTTTAACGATCATCTTCTAAACTTTTATTTATTTTCAATTTTGGAGAAAATGTTTACACACATACACACACACACACACACACACACACATACACTCACACACTCACACACACACACAAAAATTGCATGATTTAGAGAGAAATAAATAATGACTGATAAATAATGACTGAAAAACTGATATTTAAAAAATCCATTTTTCCAAATCATAAAAATTATCATTATTTTAAAACAGAATTTCATGATGTTTTTACATAATATGATTTTTTGCATAATATTTCCCTAATTATAAAAGCTTTAGATAGAATTAAGATAAAAATATAACAAAAATAGCTTATAAAATATTTTATAGCAGATATATTTTAGTTTTAAAAATATAAAATAATAAAATAATAAGAAATATAAAATATTTTGCAATCCATTCATTTTTTAATAATTGTATCTTAATATTATAATGCACAGAATAATAAGATAAATTAGTTAATCTAAAAAGAACGCATAAGTTGCTTTTCAAAGAGATATGTGATTGCATATTGCAAAGTGCATAATTTTTGTAACAAGTTGTTGCGATTGTCACTAGTTTTGCGTTTCAAGACTGAAAATATTTTGGTGCAGTTTGGATTGAATATGTAAAATGATTGTATATATAAAAAAATTCACATCAAAATATTCAAGTTAAGATATAGCTTATATCGCTTTCATTATTTAGCTTCGTCTGAAACATTTTTTTAATTTTTTAATTTTTTAATTGAAAATAAAATTTTGAGGGTAATATCGTAAAAATAGGACACCAATTATATATAAAAATTCATTTCAGAGATCATTTTTTAAAAATAATTCATGTATGCATAGAAAAATCAGCTGAAAAGCAACGTAAATCATGATTTATTCATCCATTCAATTTTACCATAGCTACCTTATCGCTGGCAGCTACCGGATCTCATATAGGCTGGACGTCACCCATCTTGCCAGTATTGAAGTCAACTGATTCCCACGTCCCCATAACGTCCGACGACGCTTCTTGGATTGCTTCTTTTTATCTTTTGGGCACCATTCCCGGATGCATCGTGGCGGCCTTAATCGTAGATCGATTAGGTCGAAAGAAGAGCCTGCTGCTAGGCGGCATACCTCTGACTCTCTCATACATTCTGATCATTAAAGCGTGGAATCCCTACGTTCTTTACGCTGCTCGCGGTATCGGTGGTATCGGTCAGGGCATAGCGTACGTCATCTGTCCGATGTACATCGGCGAAATCGCCGATAAGGAGATTAGAGGTACTCTCGGTTCCTTCATCAAGCTGATGGTAACCTTCGGAGAATTATATGCTCATGCAATCGGGCCGTTTGTCTCGTATTGGTTGCTTGGTTACAGCTGTCTGGTGATTCCGCTAATATTCTTTCTCAGCTTTCCTTGGATGCCCGAGTCACCGTATTATTTATTAATGAAGAATCGCCCAAGGAACGCAATGATGAGTCTGAAATATCTGAAGCGCTGCGTTTCCATTGATCAACTGGAGACGGACTTGGAGCAGATGCAGAAGATAGTTGTCCGCGATCTCAGCGATCGCGGCCGATTCTGGGATCTCTTCGACACGCCTGGCAACCGACGCGCGGTCATTATCAGCATCGGCCTGCAATTGATACTTCAGTTCAGCGGTATCGCTGCGGTTGAATCATACACTCAGGAGATTCTCGAAGAAGGCGATGCACATTTGCCTGCGAGTTCCTCTGTTATCCTGTTAAGCATGCTTCAATTGATCGCTGGTCTCGGAGCGGTAGTTCTGGTTGACAAACTAGGTAGACGACCATTACTCATTACTACCTCTCTTCTAGCTGGAATTGCACTGACCATCACTAGCGTCTTCTACCTCGTAAAGTTCCAATTCGGAGTGAATACAATTGGATACGGTTGGCTGCTTCATTGCTCCGTGATATTTTATGAGCTGATCATCGCTCTGGGCTTGAATCCACTACCCTACATGATGCTTGGCGAATTATTTCCGACGAACGTCAAAGGCGCCGCCGTATCGTTGGCCAATGTAGTGTCTTCGTTGCTAGCCTTCATCGTCTCCAAGATGTATCAAGTAATCTCCGACAATTGGGGAGTGTACGCAGCCTTCGGCTGGTTCGCTATCAGCTGTTATGTCGGCGTATTCTTCATTATGCTGAACGTCCCCGAAACTAAAGGCAAGTCCTTGCTAGAAATTCAGGAAGAGCTTAATTGTAAGAAAAAGAAGAAGAAAAGCGCAAAAGGCGAACTGCAAATAAATACGATTTCTTAGGTCAATAGGTGGAAGTAAGGCCGCGATGCTTACGAAGAATTCTCGAAAATTTTTAAATGATAAAAATAAATAATGCGCGTTCTTGGATTACAGAACATTTGACAGGGAACCTCGAAGCTGATCGCTCTTCCAGTTATATGTCCGATCGATCATAAAAGCGAACGAGAAATATTTTCAACAATCATCGATAAAATTAATTATAATATTTGCACTGAAAATAAGAGTCTGATAATAGCTATGAAATGTTGAGTGAAATAATTTTAATTAAATGTACAGATATGTAATGTAACAAAAAGTGATTTTACTTTTTAAATGTTCGATAAATATTACTAAACATAATAGTATAACCAACTAACATAATAATAATTACAAAATATTTAGAAAAGAAAAATTATTTTTTGGTAAATTAATCAAACATCTAATTGAAATTATTTTATTCAATATTTAATTATTATCAGACTCTTTTTTCACAGCGTGACTAAACACATAATTGGTTCAACAAGATATGAAGTTAATTCAACAACGTTAACAAAGTTAAGTAAATAACATTATTTGCAAATTTTAAATGATAACAAGACATTACCATTTGAAAAATTTGAATGAAAACAAACTGTTTGCAAATAATTTGAAAGAACAGGAAAGCACATTCCCTGTCAAAGGATTTATAAGCTCTTTCATATAAAAAATTTGAAAGAAAATTTTCAGAAATGTTATTAAGCATAAGATCTAAACGACTATTTAAAAGTCTTTTTTTTAATTGTGTGAAAATTTTAAGAATCTCTATATTGCTAGTTACCGAGTCTTGCATTTTGATTTGAATCTGTTATTACAGAAACATTTTTTTTATTTTCTATACTTTATTGCAATTGGAATGGAATTTGAATTATAGTTTAATCAATATTAGAATATGAAGGAAAGATCAGAGAAAAGCTAGTTTTTAATAAGATTTTAATGTTTAAGAAAGGGTCCTTATATTCCATTGAAGAAGGCGCTTCGATTGAAGTAATGAGATCGCTAAAAGAGCATTTGCCAGCTCGAGAAATTACCATAGTTATAATTAGACAGAAACTGCAACTCGTGATATATATATATTATATATATATATATATATATAAAATGATATTCGTTTAGATTACATTTACAATTCAAATACGCAAATAAGCGTCACTTGTACAAACGTTAATTTAAGAATACTCAAATATCTTGATTTAAAAATGTATGTTGAATTACGCAGAACTTTGACAGAAAAATAATGGCATAAGTTTTGTGCTGTTACTCTTTGTTATCATTAGCAGCATGTGGAAATCAAGTTTTTCATTTCACACAAGTACAATAAAAGATTTTAGCGTACACAGCAGATGCGGAACCAGCAATAATTGTCTATTGAAGCATATTTTTATGTGTCAAAGCAAACGTGTTCTCAAAGAACCGATCATTCCAACTGCTGTGTTCGTTTTTTTGCTTTTGTGGTAATAGTACAAACAACTTATTTGCTGCGTCGTTTTTGAAACGTCAGCTCGATTGGCAAAAGTCTCGATTTAGAAAGAAATCTCAGCCGAGAATAATGCGAATTTACAGTGTGTCCGATGATTTCCGAAGAACCGCTTCAAAGGAATCGTTCCTTTAGAAACCATCGCGCATCGACACATCCAACGTGCGTTAGCTGGTGCCCCGAATTGTAAGAGCAATCTTGCATGACCATCTTTTTTCCCTTTTAGGCAGGGTTAAACTAAAGAGACTGATAGTTTTTAATTAATCGTAAAGTATTTATTATCGTCCTGGCCGAGCTCCGAACAGGCAAAAGATTTTCGCGGAAAATTTCATGCATGAAGAATCCATCGCTTTAATATTCCGCGTATATCTTTTATAAAAATATCCTCGAATAATTTTATATTTTAAACTTGTACTGAACTTGAAGAATCTCTTTCTGATACAAGAAAAATAAAAAAATGAAGATAAGAAGAAAAATAATAAAACAAAAATATAAAGAATCTCTCGAGGAGCAAAAGAAAAGGAAAGAAGAAGCGGCAAAATCCTGTTCGGCGCGATAGGCGATTAGGCGATTAGGAACATCTTTCTTATCCCTTTAAGGCAGGGTGTAAAACAACACGTGATATAACGCTTACGATTAAACGTTATTAAAGAATAGCGCGTGTGATCCGCCCGTGTCTCATGCAGATACGAGCGCACGCCTATGGCCCTGATGCAAGAAGGATTTAGACGAGCACTGTAGCATGACTAACTTATATTTCCCTTTCAGGCAGGGTGAGACACATACGTATGTTATAGAAATAGCTTCGGCGTAGAATATAACTGGCCCGTTATTAGAGTTAAAGAAAACACTCGCGCACGTTCCGACATGCGTTATAAACTTACTCGGAGTATCCGTGCGTAAATGCGCCAATAATAAATGATAGTTTGGCCGACGTGGAAAGATGGCTTTCATAATCGGACTAACGGCACCCCCACTCAAGGGAAGGTTTATTCTTATTCCTGCCGACGCGATCCACCTGTTACTGATATTATAGAACACTGCTACAAGGAATATAGTCGTGTTTGACAAGTAAACGGTCGAAAGCATATGAATGGACATCACGTTACAGAAATAATTCGCGGATAATAGGCCATTCATCTTTATAATTATAGCTACATTGTACGCGCGGTGCATTTCATGGAAAGAACGATTTTGCTAAAGTATCTAAAAATTTATACATTTCTAATATTCTAAATTATTTTATTCTTATACGAAACATTCGATATTATAAACCAATATATTAATTCATATCTATATTAATTATAATAAATTAATATATACACTTGAAATAAAAATTATGAGATATATTAAGACACTAAAAGGATTCTTAATATATACATTTAGAATGATGATATTATCAGGGATAAATATATATTTCAATTACTGAACATTTCAGTTCATATTAACAAATAGATTTGAGACTTGATAAAGTAACTTAATTAAATTAATTAAAAGTACAAGTAAGTTAACCCTTACTGTGTATATGTTTTTTTAATATTCATTAAGGCCTAATTTCACAATTCACAGTTAACTCTTAATCAAGATTCAACTTATTTCTCATCTCTTTTTAATTTCTAACATTAGATTGAACCTCGGTTAAGAGTTAATTATAATGATTATGAATTATTATGAAACTGGAGCTAAATGTATACGAGAGTCATTCATGTCCGATGCATTTTTTTAAATGGATTAAGTTAAAGAAATATTAAAAAAATGTAGCTTTCTTAATTATTTTAAATGAAGAATTTATACATAATTTAACAAATCTATTTATATATTTTTTTAATATTTTATTTTTGCAAATATGTAAACACAAATGTAAGTATAGTAGTGATACGTTCAAAAAATTGTAATTTTTGATCAAATCAATGAAATCTAATTAAAAAAGGAAAATAAAATTTAAAGTTCATATTTTAAGAAAAAAATATATGTCAACAAATTTTTTTAATTGGTTTGGGACACAAGGTCTTGCAATTTCGAAATTTATACAAAAATAAATTTCTATAAAAAATTGACTTAATAACTTTAAAAAATTTCGTTTTTTATTCAAAATTTATAATCTTATACACTTTCGTAAATAAAAAAATACATATGGGATGACATTGTAAAATAACGAAGAAATCGTTCTTTTATAATCTCTTCTACAGAGCCATTTGACATTTTTATTTTAAGATATCATTGAATAAAAAGTTTTTCGTTATTTATATGTGGTTTACTTATAAAAATAAAGTCAAGAAACGCGAAAAAAATTATTTTTTTATTTGTACGATAAATATGCGTTGAATGTATATGGGAATCATTTCTGTGTTTGCTTGATTTTGAATATCAGTTGCTCAGCGAGAAAATGATGTTCATTGGGCTTTCACGGATATCTTCCTCCCACACATTAGTTTTTTAGGAACAGAAATGGCGACTGTATACTTACTTGTTTTCATCAAAATATTCAGAACAATTGCCTGGACATAAATGACCCCCATATACACGATGAGAGTTAAGTTAGAGTTACTGAAAAAAGGCAATTCTAATTTCGTTATAAATAACGAGTTACTTCCCAACCCTGATTATTTTGATGGTTCAACAAAATTATTTAGCTAATTATTTAGCTAAATTTTTAGATACTTTAATAAAACCATCCTTCCGTGTTATTTGATAAGCTACATCTTATTAACTCAAGTGTCAAGTGTATGTTCACGCTATTGCTGACTCTCTACACGTCCCTTTTAGGCAGGGTTCAAATGCTAATCGAACTCCACCTCGACTTTACAGATTTCTACAATGTAGAAGTTTGCAATATCCGTTAACAAATAAAGAAACTCACCACTTTGATCTGCAACTGTGTCGAATGAGCTTTTTTCTTGTATCTTTCCTCATGCACAATCTTCTCCTCTCGTTTTCTCCTCTCTTTTCAGATTCCTTTCAGGAGGCAGCGCGATTCGGTAAAAGGTCAGTAAAGAGGCGATCGCAAACCGGACAACTAGTATGTATATTTTTGCATTATAATAATCTCGTTATACATAAACGTTATTACAATATAGAAACATAAATTTTTTTTATAATATCTCATCCATTGTAACATCTCACAACGTCTCGCTATGATACACACCTCGTGTGGTCAAGATTATTATATTACTACAATCCCTGGCATAAAATCTCATCAGCGTGCCCGGAATACATCACTCGCGTGACTCTTTTCCTTGAATAAAACACACGTGCCTCGCGTACGAGAGCGACAAGATGAAACTTGCACAGTTTTTTATCCCACTTATTATTTTTTATGTTACGCACGTTGCCCAATTTTACGGAAAAAAAACCGCAGGTTTATCTGTGCATATTTTATATTTTATATTTTATAGTTGTATCCAGACCGCAAAACTGATTATTAATATGCATTATATTAAAAAGATTATTTTGCATTATAAAAAAAATGAGGAAAATGATCGTTTTGAAACTTGTTAGGCCCTCAGTGCATTTAACTGAGGAATTTTGGTGTGATAAAAAATAAAAAATAAAGCATAAGGTTTTTTCTCCGTACTGAAAAAGAATTATGCAAATGATTTTTTGCATTCTTTTTAGGCATTATTCTCTATTTTATTACAAGCAAAATCCATTTAGTTGAATCAAGTAATTTTTTGTTTCGATATGGGTAAATAAAATCTTGGTTGCAAAAATAATTTAGTTGAAGCAAAACATTTGGTTATTGTAACCATTCTACTCGTTTCTGATAAATATTGACATCTGATAAACTTGTTTATTAGGAACAAGTAAAATGTTGCAATAACCAAACATTTTGATAAGCTGATTCAACTAAATTATTTTATTGTATCAATCAAGGATTTTGTTAGTCCATATCCAAACAAGAAATTAATTGATTTAACAAAATGATTTTCTCAATGGAAAAACATTCAGAAAATATTCAAAGTAAATAGATTTTTGACATCTCTTTCAAACTCGAAAAATTCAATAATATTGAGCTATGTGCCTCACAATCGCGAATCTCTTGATTGCAGTGACAGTGCAATCAACTGTTCTTGAATTATAGATGAAGTTTTGAAGTTAAAATTTTGTACGTTTTATCGGTGCCTCATCTTTTTTTTTATTGCGAACACATTTTTTTCCGCCGGCGGATGCGTGCAGTTGTCAGCGCGATATCGAAGCTATAAAGTAAGAAGCAATGAGAAGCATGAGAGTCATTTCTGCTCGACGATCCCGAGCGATCAACGATCGGATAATCATTCATCTTTTCTCATGTTGGAGCTTGTCGCTCGTGTAACGAGCCACGCCGCGCGCATTGTTGCGACGCAGAAAATGCCCTCTCCTTCTCTGGTAAAAACGCACAAGCGATCGTATTCACACCAGCACTATGATTGTCGAAGGAAACTGGAGTGCGTACAGTGCGTACACACAGATTTGGCACACGCATCACGTATCTCGAGGCTTAAAGTACGGTGCGGCCTTGACAAAGGGATTATATTGTATCGTCGGTGGTATCATAGTGTCGTATGAAATAAAAACGCGACCAGCGCAAATATTTCTCTTTCTCTCTTTATCTCCGCCTATCTTCGAGGTTTCTAACATCCACTATATGCGCAACCATTCGTCAAATTCAATTCGCCCTCGTGGGATCTCTTCGAGACTATATTCGGGTAAAGCCACGAGCGCGCGAGTACTAAGTTATATATTAGCTCGCTTATTAAACGGATCTCTCGCATTAGGCCAAGTGATCTTCAAGCATACGCAAAAAAGAAAACGAGAGTGAAGGCTCATCGCGAGAGACAGGCTTATTGAAAAAGGTCCTCGTCCGCTATGTAACATCTACCAAATGGCCCTAGAAATTAGTAATTATAGGTAAAAAAAGGGAATATCTTTATAGAAAAGATTTTTTACACAACGTATAGCGCGAATTATTGTGTGTTTCACTGAGTCGCCGAGTCGATCGGCGATCGAGAACTATGGCCGAGGTATTTCCGGCGAGAGATCTACGGCCGTGAGCTGCTTTAAGACTACGTTAACAAGCTTATCAGCGAAATCGGCTATGCCGCTTCCGAACGTATAACGATCTCCAATTTTATCTAGAAAAGAAAGCTCAACTTGTATACGCTCGAAAAACCGATTAGTGATAAATTCTATCTTACGTCCTTATGCGATGTAAATCGCGAGGAATCAGCGACTACGTTTGCCGATTGATTGTGCGACGCGAACGTATCTATTAAACTGATCGTTTCCTTCACAACGACGATAAACAATCATCTGATGCTTAGTGGAAAAAATTCAAATGTGTTCTTTCTCAAGATGAATTCCATACAATTCAAATGCCAGATCTATTCCATATTCAAATAGACATATTTAGATTATGCTGCCAAAAAAACGAGCAACCTGATGTCCTTAAAATTCAATTATAAGCATAATTAAGTAAAAACACAAAAACATGTAAGTAAAAAAATAATGAAATGATATCGATTAAATCACCGCGACAAAATGATCATATCTGACGTGCAATTCTCATTGGCTAATTAGAAATGTGCATATTTAAGAACATATCTGGGTTTCTTCCACCATGAATCATCTAATGTATGCGATCAGTCGATCGATCGAGCCTGCATCGTCGTTCATAGATAGAGGATATAAAACGCGATCGAAATATAATACAATGGTTTTTGCGGTGAAACATAATTTTTCAGGACGGTTACCTTTAGAATAGACAGCGAAACGGAGCAACGCAGATGCGTTAATTCGGCACATAGGACGAGTCGAAGAGATTGGTCGAAAGACGAAGAAAATTCTTCTTGCCGCTCCTCACTGCGATCGATCTGTCGCGCGATCGTAACATTTCGAAGACGTATATATTATCTTACGTTCGACGTATACGTGAGCTTGATAACAAGTAATCATGAAAATTCTAAAATTCGCTTTTCTTTTATGTTCCTTAAGCGATATTCCGCGTCGCGTTAATTTTACATCGCGGAAATGGCTTTAGGGGCTAATGTGTCACTATACATATATGCGTGTAAATTCCGACAGTATTTATAGACGTTATCGTATTGTACATTATCTCATTGTCAGATAGAAAAAGTCTTCCCACGTGAACCGTAGCGATCGCTAACCAACTTGTAGGGATTCGAAACTATGACCGAATTTCTTGAAAAAGAAAAACATATGGTACTCTATTTAAAATTAATTTTTACAGGAATATCACGTTTATTTCTACATTCGGAAAAATAAATAAAATTGGCACATGGAAAAAATTGCGTTTACATTTCAATGTGCTTCGCGCATCAGCGAGAGAACCAATGTGATAAATGTCATAGTTCTAAAAAAAAATAATGTTTGTATATCAACCTGAACGATTCAATTTACCCTCTATTCAACGCGAGCTTTCGTGAACGAAAGCGATTTTCACAAAATTCCTATAAATTTCTTCCAACCTTAGCAATATTGAAGTTCGACCCTGTTGTGTCACAGAGAACTTTTGTTGCCAAATGTGACATTATTTTTCAGTATAAACCAGATTGTACCTATCAGTTATACATAAACAGTATTCACATACGTACGAAAAGCTATATTTTATTTTATCAATATATGTATATCACTGATCCTTTTACTGCCATGAAATGTCATATGTTTGAACGACATCGGAGATTTGACATTTCAAATTAAAGTAATTTCAATCAGACAGAACAAACGAAATGATAAAAATTCAATGATAAAAATCAAGAATGTTTTTACTGCGTGTATGCACGATAATGTATAAACATAATAGAAGTTGCTTTTATAAAATTCAATAAATTTATAAAAATACAGAATATACATTTCGCTATCGCGAAATTACAAATATTTCTTAATTGTGAAATATAAGATTTATATTTAGATCGAATAATGCTTGGCAAATATTTTCTATGCCTGTATAAAGGGATTGCGGAATAAATGTATCAGAAAAAGTTCCTACTGAATCGCCATCATTATGGCGAAAAATATCCGGTAAAACTTTAAGCAATTAGTTACAAAGCGAAATGGGAAATTGCATTGGGAATAGCGGAGTAAAGTGAATAAAAATACTTTGTTGTTTCGCGCGCGCGAGGCGTGAATTGTATCGTTACTCGTACAATGTACGAACGAACACACACGCACAATTTAATAACCGATCGCCAATGGTGCTCTATTTCTTCATCTTTCCCTTTCCTAAATCGCGCGATTTCGGCGGGTATCTTTTATGACAATTTATCTTACAATTGACAACAACAAATTTGACCCTTATCTCAGTTATCCTTCGGACGTGCGTAACTACAAATGATTGTTAATAACGAACGTTTTTATGTACAGCTTTCTACACGCACGAAAAATGTCCAAGGCCATCATCAGCGCGAGGAATCGGCGGTTTGAGAGCTCCCGTTCATTGCTCATGTCCTTTCTCATCCTGGAAGACATGTAAAAAAGCACCGAGGAGTCTACACTCTATGTCAGTTTTGTCTGAACGATACGATTGCTCGCGGATCCGCAAAGCTCATGAAACTCGTATCCACATGTTAATATTCGCAGATCGATAATACGTGTACCTGATTCGGATCACACTTTTCTTTCGCACTTAAAGAAGTACATGGATAAACGAGAAGTCTCATGTACCAACCGATTTCTTCGCCGACGACCAAATGCCACATGGCATTATATTCTCGCGTGACTTCTAAATCGTTCTTTCGTTGTTGACATTCGGTGTACGATCTATTGTCGAAATAAATTTCGCAATGAGACTGCGCGAACTCTTGTCGAAGATCGTAATTGCGTTCCTGAAGAGTTATTGCTCGCATCCACGCAAATCAGGAGCTCTTAATTGCTTCGTATTTATTATGACAAATCACGTGTACTAGATGATTTATCGCAACTACAAAAATTGCCAAATTCAATGTGAATTTATTCGATCGACTAAATTAATAAATTATTATATATTATATAATAAAAAATATTATATATATTAACCCTTAATACACAAGATGAACATTAATTATGTTTTGCACATTTCTTTTCTTAATTATCAGAAATACTTGACTAAATAATGCTCTTTTCTTTTATTTTTTTAATACACAACTTTACAAATACCTTGACAAAGATGTTAAAGTATATACAATGAAAAAAATTTCGTATTTATAGTCAGTACTGGAAACGGTTTATTCAAGTTCTTGTTAAAATTTTGTTGAATTTTAAACATATTCAAATATTGATTTAATACAATATGATTATGTTATTTAAATAAATGTTATTTAAATAGTTTGTATTAAATTGATAATTAACATTTCTTAGACTTAAAATAACATAATTTACACAAATGATATAAAATTAAATTTTAAAACGTAAATTCTAATAAGATGAATGAATAAAATATATGTTAATTTAACATATCATAAATGTTAATTTTACTAAAAAAATATGCTTTCACAGTTTATTTACAAACTGTATGAATATTACATTTTTTGTGTTTATTATTTGAAATAATATTTGTATTGTATTTGTATTGTATTGTATTTTCTAACATATTCATCTTGTATTAAATTAATACATTTAAATGGTTTCATGTGTCTCTGTTTGAGACACATGAAATGTATTCAATTTTATATAAATTTTCCAACAATGCAAGAAATACTTAATAATTTTTGTATTACTTTCTTTATAGTAATTTTTGTAATATTTGTAAAAATGATGAAAATAAACCCAGACACGAAAGACTTATCGTGTAAAGGAAAATCATTGTGTGTGTATTAAGAGTTAATATTTTATCATTAATAATCTATCATTAATTAATATTATAAACAAATTTTATTATTAAGTACTGCCAAATTTTAATAGTTAATTTATGACCTAATTTACTAGTACTTCAAATTGTATTCTGGTTTTGCGTTTCTAATCGGAATGAAGCTTTATTGGCGAAGCTCGAAATTGAGGGCACCTAGTCTGCATCGATACGAGATATATGTACCAACGTGACGTTTTCGAACGTAGCGATAATACAATCAACAGCGCAATATGGTATGCCGCGATCAGACTTTCACGAGTTCATCGCAATAACGTTTCTACGATACATACATGTACGCCATATAAAAGGCTGCATCTCTGGAGCGTCACGTTAAAATACTGCGATACAATTAATCAGCATTACTGCCGATCAAAGACTCGTTCTTTCTCACCGTCTTGGAATTTCTTCTCTGAATCGCCCGAACGTCTCCTTAAAACTCGTTGGCGACGTTGATTCCTGAATAACATTGTTCGTTGCCGTGAAATGTCGTCGTAAGACGAGAACTTCGTATCACGTGGCTGAAGTGAATCGAGATCGACAGACGATGCATTTCCGTCCGGAAGATTCGCCTCGTCTTAGGGAGGCGCCGTAACGTTCTCGGGCACGGAAATATCTCTGTTCAGAGAATTCAGTAGCTCCTCGTTCTCTTTCCGTACTGAAACGATAAGAAAACTGATAAGTAAAATGGAAAACTTCTTAGAGACATATGACACTAAACTAGCATCTCTTATCCTTGCATGTTTTCACAATGCGAGCGAACGACCATACAGATTTATGTTACCTTCCTTCCGTGTTGAAACAGATTTTTCTCAACTTCGGATTAGACTTAATCGCTCGTGAATTAAAAGTAGCACAAAATTTAAATTAGTCTTATCGAGCGTTGCGGCGAAACTGTATTACAGAAGTTAAATCCACGAGCAAAATGAATTAACCGCGGAGAAATTCCATTTAACTTAAAATGATGGAGAAGGGTCGCAGTTAATGATTTTAAACTTAAATTTCGAAAGTCTCGGTATTCTAATATTTTAACTGCTTTCCTTTGAGGAGACACAATCGACACAAACGTCGTTTTATCCTTCTTGATAATCAATAAGTAACAAAGATAGAATGACATTTGTGCCTTTTATAAGGAAAGTAGCTTTTATAATTTTGGGTTAGTATCCAAACTTTTAGATCATTTCATTTCTCCAATTTACAATTATGCTCGGCCAGTTCCTTTGAGTCGGATGCAGGATTCAAAAAGCTGTTGTGCGTCAAGGTGATCACCACCGCAAGCACCGAAGCCACCAGAAGGAAAATAAAGGTCCCCAAAACGATCATGGCGATTCGTCGATGACGTCGTGCTTGTTCGAGTTCCTGAGTGTCCTCTATCATCTTCTGTATCTGCTTAACATCCCCCTTTGTCTGGCGAATAGACTCCTTTCGAGAAGCTGCAGTACTTGCCCTTCGTGGCCTGGTTTTCTTGCTAACGCTGGCTCTTCTATCATCCCCTGAAGTTTCACGTCGTCGTCACATATTAATGTTAAAACGTTTTCCGTACGCCCACAGGAATTAATCGATAGAAGCGATAATCCTTTTTGCGGATACTTCGAAGCAAAACGCGATACGTTCCATTCGTCTTTAATGCATTCGAACTATGATGTCACACAAAGTTGAGAAAGTCGAGTATTTTATCCAATTATATATTGATGTCGAGAAAAGATAAAACATCAACTGTGAGTTATAAGCTCTACAAAGGCAATATTGATTCAAGGTTAATTATAGTTTTCTTTAATTAATTATAAGGAATAAAACATTTTCTTCTATACATTAATTCTCTTTCCAATTATTTCCTACCTAAAGGAGTCGGTTGCAGCTGTCTGCTATAGCTGTTCGTCTTTGAGCGACTCGACGAGCTGAAACGCCTGCTGGACCGCTGATCGATGTCTAAGTTGCATCTGGAGCGTCTCGGGCTGTTCGTTTGAGAGTATAGATTAGGAGAAGGCGATCTGTCGCCGGAATCGGGAAGATAAAAACCGGAACGATCGTCCAGCTGAAAGCCCAGACTATCTGGAGTGGGTGGATGTAGACTGGAACGATGACCTGTCCGGGTACCATTTGATTCGCCGGACAACGCGTAAACATCTTTAGCACGATTATAGAATCCTGACGATAAATCCTGGCCGGTTGCTGCCGCGAAATCATCCACATAGAGAATTATTCTTTCGCACGACGCGACACTCGGCCGTCGATTCCGATCGTCCCGATGATTAATGTTCATGGCGAGCGAATTAATGATCTCGAAAACACGCCGAGAAGTCCAGAATATCGTTCTTTATCTTTATATTTTCGCCATCGATTGCTTCATGTCTATTTGATCGAAGCTTACACCAAAAAATATATTTTTTCGCGAGGGAATTGAAAGTCTGACACAGTCTTATAAAATGACTGATCCATATCCTGTCATATTATCGATGATGTATATCGCATCTTCGAGAGTCACGTTATCCATCTTTTTGTCCCTGTAGACTCGCTACCGTAAAGCATTATTATTAATTCGGAAATAATTATTTCTCTAAAATAATGAATTGATTTCGAAGACAAAAACTTTAGTCGTATCCTCGCTGCTAGCTGTGGAAAAAGATTTTTATGGAGAGTAGGTGATAAATAACTGGAAAGCTATTTATATCGCGTCGTAAAGGGTGATTAAAGTAGATCGACCGCGGTTTTTACGAGTTTCCCATCACAGGATAGAACACTCTCTCTTGCGAGCGCTTTCGCATTTAATCGTGACCACGATAAAACCGCAACAAGCGTGAGGGGGCCACATTGTCTTCCATAAACGTCAGCAGTGTGCGAATATTCTTGCAAGAATGCCGCATAAGCGCTTCCCATAAGACGTTTACAGAATACTTCGTATTATCTATATATTTGTCAGCTAATTGCTCAGTTTTAACTACCATTTTATTCAGGAAATATAAACTTTAGTATCACGATTATTAGCACAAATATTGGCCAAATATTGATCCAATATATCCCTAACGTTTAATCAAAGCATCTAACCCAGATCGTCTGCAGTCTTTTAGCAGACTGTCTTCAGCAGGTTCGAGCAGAAAATGATGACGGCAATCTGCCATCAACTGCATCCGCATTAGGCTTGTGTTTTGTTAACATCATCTGTCGATATAATGTGAAGACAAATTGTATGCAGAAACTGAGCAGATAATGCTGACATTATCTGATGCTTGCAGATTCTGTTACGTTTTTTCTAGCAGTCTATCAACAGTAATACATCTAATTCTGTTGTTATTTTGTTGGCATGTAGCAGACATTTAAAAAAAATCTGTTTTCTACAGACTTGACTATCTAGGTAAGTTATCAAAGACCAAAAAATTGTTTTATAATAATTTTATAATTTTAAATTTACTTCAGATACTTTTACTTCACTTTTTCGTTAAAATTAACAACGATGTTATAATATTCTCGATTATAATAACTCTATGTTATAATTTATTATAATATCGAGCTCTAATTCGATGCGAAAAAATTACATATATATAAAACAACGTGAAGTTGGAAAATAATAAGGATAACTTTGAAATCTTGTATAATGAGATGATTAAACTATATAACTAATGATTACAAGAATAATGTTCTTGACCTTGATTCTCAAGGACTTTGAACTCGAAAACAGTAGTTATTATTAAATTATCCTTGACAAGTTACATTATGCAGATATCTTATTATAATAAACCTATTAGAAAGGCAAACGTTAATGCAATGAACACAATCACGCGTCAATTCTAAATTATTATCGTTCTGATCAAGTGTACCAAGCATTTTAAATAAAAGAAATAAAGCCGAAGGAAATCTATTAAAACAATCTTGTGCCTATAATTATATATAATATTGCATAAAAAATGTTTCGTACTGGAAACGATTTACTCAAATCTTAGTTAAAATTTTGTATTGAAATTTGAAAAATTTGAGTGTTAATTTAACATAAAGTGATTATGTCATTTAGATATTTTATATTCAATATTTCTTGGTGTCAAAAAGACAATTTATAAAAAATTAAATGAATAAAATTGAATAACATAATATAATAAAAATAATGTGTTTTAAAATATAAATTCTAAGCTAAGTGAATAAAAAAAATACATACTAATTTAATATACCATAAATGTTAATTTTATTGAAAAAAAAAATTTCTATAGTTTATTTATAAACTGTATTAATATTACCTTTTTATATTTATTTCTTAAAATAATATTTATGTTATATTTCCTAATATATTCATCTATTAAATTAACATAAAAATTTGAATCGTTTGGAACACGTGAAATGTGTTAAGTTTAACCCAAATTTTCCAACTCTGTAAATTTTATTTCTTTCGTACTTATTTTTACACTTCGAGAATATGGGCCGTGATGAAATTATCCCAAGTTTATGGAGGAGAGTAATGACGTAAACATTGTGAAATCTTGAGAACATTATTGAGAAGTAATTATAGAGAAGAAACAAAAATTTCTCTCCAAGAAGAAGAAAAAGAAGAAGAAGAAGAAGAAGAAGAAGAAGAAGGACGGCTAAAAACGTCGATCCATGTAGTGGACGTCACCCTTGAGTTTATTGCGACGTGTATTTATAGCGATGTGGATCCAAGGCACCACCGATCCACTCGCCGTGTCTCTTTCCTTGCAGCCCAAAATCCGTCGACGAATATATGCAAATTCCACGTGTATGATGCGAACGCACACATATTTTCACCTTCATGCCGACAAATATACTTGGCCAAATATTTAGAGAATTCAGCACCCACGGGTAGCGGTTGAAATTATATATTTTCTCGTCGTCGGCGTGTAGAATGAAGACGACGATCGATTTCTTGCTCGACCCTTAAAAAAATCTCTTGGCAAAGTGAATTCGACGGATTCTCGGATGGATGGGCTCGTAGGATAGATGAGAGCGTAAACGATAGCTTCAATGGCGGGGCCGTCAATTTTTCTCTCCTACTTCGAAACCTATCGTACTGAAGTCATCGGCCACAGTTATCCACCCGTCGAAGTGCTCTTAACGGTAATCACGGCTTCGATTTACCGCATTCCGATACCCGCGCGATCGAGAGATTGGCAAATTGATATTCGGAAACAGAAACTAGGTATAATGGTCTCGAATTCCCTTTGTTATGTCCAACGATCCCCGGGACTTCAGGTTTCCCAATTTATTTTGATCGAGTATGTAATAGGATGAAGATTTTGCGCTCTATAAAGCTGGATAAGGATTTATAGATATTTCGACCAGAAAGACTTTTTGCGGTATATGACAAATTACTCAGGCGATCGCGTTTGAGACCGTAAATGCAATTTCACTTCGTCCGGTGTACTTTTCTCTTATGGCAATTGAGTTTGGCTCCAGCATCTCGCGCACTGAATTTCCCATTGATCCGTCCTCTTCTCACGCAATGCGCCAGATATCGATAATCGATGATGCTCTTGTGCCGGTAACAGATGTTAGCACATACGAAATACTGAATGCTATGAAGGACCTAATAATGTTCCGGATGTCGGAGATGCACGGAAGAGCGAATGACAGGCGTAACAGGTGATACAAGCACTTACAGTGTCGCTGGAACTGCGGATGCTGCGCAGCGGAGTTATCGGTAATGCTTCGTTAATTTCCCAACCATACTCTCATACCTATCGATGTCAGATCTAGATAATTTGGGTCGCATGTAGAGAATATTCTAGAAATTTAGAATACAGCGACGCCGTTATAATAAAAGTTTCAATGAAAATTTGTAACAAGGGAATGATTCTCTCAAAGAATTTAAATTTAATATCGATATGTAAATGTCTTGTTGAAAAAGTAATGTAGCGGATCTCTTGCGATGAAACTAAATTTTTGCTAAACTAGGATAATAAAAAATTTATTTTCGTATATTAATATAAAAAAATGTAGTTTTAAAACTAAATAAATTAAAGAATTTAATGAATAAACTCTTGAATAATATATAGTTTTTTTATATTATATGGGAAAAATATTTTTTTAAACCAAATAATCTAAAGAATTTAATTTGATTTTGTATAACTAGTGTCAAGAGAGCGAATATCAAAACTTAACTGTTAGATGTTAAAGAATAATACTTTCTAAATAATTTAACATTAAAAATGCTGAATCAGTTCGAAAGAAGGTAAATCCCAGATTATTTTCATACTGAATGCAACCAAGAATCATATATATCAAGTTTTAATAGATATTATGATTAATTAATGTGAGATTTAGCGTTATTAATGAGTAAAGTTCGTAAATTATTTCTTGAAACCGTAATGATTTCACCGTAATTTTAATATAATAAAAATAATATTTAAAAAATTGATATAAAACGTTAAGAAATATCCATTATTTTTTAAAGAACTAAAGTGTCTATTAATTATTGATATATCTTATTTCATTTTTTAATTAAGTGAAATAATATCTTTTAAATATTTATGCTTTTTAACATAATATTCATGATGAAAAACGTAGTAGATTTTAGAGAGATTTCCAATTCTTTAAACTCTTACAATTTTTAAATGAGAAACATACGAATAATCCGAGCTCAGCCGGCTTTCTACCTTGGTGCAATAACTGAGGACTAATATTTGGAGCTCACGAATCGGAGCGAGAATACTCGGAAAGAAGTGATTTCTGTCCGAATAAATGGAACTCGCTCGCATATTGCAATCCACCATTTCCACGTAAAAAAATCATAGCACGAGGAAAAAGGGCTTTTAAAAGTACGGATATTAAATGAGACACGCGAAATGTCAAATTTCATGACCTATGTTATTCCAATCGTTGTTATGTCTCCAACATTTTAATCTCCGTTTTTCTTTTTCTCTCTCATAATTATCTCAAAAGAAAATGTCGTAGGCAATATTATTAGAGCGTATACCAATGATATTAGTGAAAAAATAATCACCGTCTTTTTTCGCGAGTGAAAATGCGAGATATAAAATTATTCTGCGTAACTTTATATATATATATATATAAAACCTTATTTAACGCCGTGCGCGTTATTTATATACGAAAATCCTATCTTTCAAAATATTCATTTTAGATCACCTGAATCGAACTCTCTGAGCTTCATGTATTTCAAAGGCGTAATCAAAAGTAACTTGAGGCTTTGACCACAAACTTTGAAGTTTGAATTATAAATCGACTACACCACTGCCAAAGGAGGCATCTGTTTCAACACTGCCCAACATTGTCCTAATTTTATGAGAAGGGAAATATTATTGAAACAACATAATGATGGACACTTTGATCAAGAGAAAGAGCTTCTTGAGAGTTGGGATAGTAAACGTTGTTATGGAACGATAGATTTGCAATCAAATGGAGAGATAGTGTTGAATATGAGACTGCCCTTTCAATCGAGCATCAGTTTATGGCATAGATGAATGGGAATGACAGCGCGAGTTGTCGAGTTTGCTGCGGAAGTGTGAGAAAATAGAATGCGAAATAGTATGACGACTATATGCATCAGACGTCAACATTTCCATTCTCAGGAAGCAGAAGGGGTAAGTCTAAAATTATATCAAATTTGACACGCTTATATAAATTAAAATCAGGAAAATAAATTCTATAAAGTAAAATAAAGAGTTTCCAAATTAGAACTGTGTGCCAGAAAAATTGTAAAAAAAAAAATTGTGCCTCTTTTTAAAAAAATAAATTTAATATAAATTTAATTTAATTATGCATCTCTTTTTAAATATAAATTTAAACCAATATCCACACTACTTTTCGCGTGATTTATCATAATTACATTCATTACTGTCACACTTATTTTTTATCTATCCCGAAAGCTTTGCGCGAGAAGATAAACCTTTGACTTTAAATCCGTGTTGGCTTAAATTCGTGTAAAAGATTCGTGATACACTGCCAATTGCTGTTTACTTTATTGGTCTGTTATGAAGAACGACATACTATCCAATCTAATTTCAGCACGAGTTTCGACTTCGGTTCGGCGACTCCGTTAGAAATTAACGGAGAACCGCGCGTAATGCAATTCCGCAGAAGTTACCGTTTCACTTTGAAAGTTGCAATTGACATCGCAATCGACGACGACACACACAATTTCATCGCCAATAAAATTCTTTTCGCCGTTTTACGATTATTTAGCGACTTGAAGAAAGAAAATAAAGGCTAACAAAGATTATGGCACGTTCTTTTATCAAAATTGCACCAAAATAGCGAAAGCAGAAATCGTATATTTCACTACATCTCCCAGTAAATCTTCTAGATTGCTCTTTGTTTCAGTTATCACGAGGCGAGGAAATATAGAAGAGTATCCATCATGATGATATATCGTATCTTTACCTTCAGTCTGTGAACGTTAAATACAAGCACTACACATAGTGAGACAATGAGCTGTCGAGGTGTCACGCTCTAATTTACCGCACTGATCGATCATAAACTGGCAACTTAGGCAGCATTTGGAAACTCCGAACTTACTCTCAGTTAATGGACTACTCGTGTAGTCCAGCAGCCAACGCCGGCTGCGCATGCTGCCAAAAGCATAAGAAATCGCTTGTTGTCCATTTCCTTTTTAATAATGAACGAGAGGAAAAATTGAGAAATCGACCGGCGAAGAAATTGACCCTGTTTTGGTGCAAAGTTGCTTTGACGTCAATACCGCATCTCCTAATGAGTGTGCACGTGGCTGTGCGCGGACGAGGGAAATTTCATTAAAATAACTGAAAATTATGCTATTTATCAACACCGATGCACCAAACAACGCACATATATAATGATATCGCATTATTTTAATGGTGTCGATAGGCAGCAGCGTGAGATCCGGACTAGTTTCTTGTAAATGAAATTTTCATATGCGCCAAATAGATTTCTGCGAGCAAGCCATTTAAAGAATCCATGCGCCGAGAAATGCTGGAACACGAGAGCTTTCAAATTACGACGGGAATATTTACGACCCACCGCTTTTAATCCGCGAAACGCGAAAGAAGTTAACTCCCTCTGCCAAAACGGTTTCGCGAATTTGCTTTCCGATGTTCGAGGCTAGGATATACATTTGTAAATGATATAAACTTGCCTCAGAAATTCTAATGCGTTCGCACCTGTACGGTTCGTGAGTTAGAGAGATCCATATAAACATGAACATATATAGGTTTTGATTCCAAAATAATGTAATAATACACGAATTCAATTAAATTGCTTGCATTAAATTTCACTCCAAACGCAAATGGATTATCCCACATTATGTTATATTTTATACTACATCATTGCATTCAAAACTGATATAATATCAAATTTCTTATTCGAGAAACAATTACCTTTTCCAAGTTAACAGATTAAACTGCTGCAGAGAAACTGATAGTTTCTCTCTAATCTAAAACCTCGCAAAATAAATAGATAATACATATCAGTATGAAAATCAGTTAAAAACTTATTTTGTAAAAATATAAACTAAATAAAAATAAAATATATATTTTAATTAAGAATTGAGCATTCATAATATTTATCAATCGGCTCGAATCCCGAAAAATTCAGTTCAAAAACATAAAATATCATTATATCAACAACATGATAATATCATACGCATTATATTCTATATCGTTGCGTTTGAAACCAATAATCGACATGATAATATCAAATTTCTCATCTAAAATAAACAATTCCCGTTAAATCGGCAAATTATAATCACGTTCCTCTCTCTCTCTC
>NW_012130103.1:878463-910768 GCF_000143395.1 Atta cephalotes | reverse complement strand
TATTACGTACGTTACGTTACGTAAACTAACTAAACTAACTACTATATATAATATAATACTTAACTTACTACTACTAATAAACTAAACTAACTAACTTAACGTACGTAACTATATATACTCTCTCTCTCTCTCTCTCTCTCTCTCTCTCTCTCTCTCTCTCTCTCTCTCTCTAAATCTAAATAAATAGATAGTACATATCAATATATTAAAAACTTATTTTATAAAAATATAATAAAATAAAAATAAAATAAAATAAAAATATAATAAAATAAAAATAAGATATATATTATAATTAATTAAGAATTGAATGCATATATTCACAATATTCATCAGTTGACTCAAATCTCTAAAATGGTCGCAAGACATAAAGATTATTATCAAAGATAATGAAAACTTGTTATATTCTATATTACATTGTTACATTCAAAACTAATATAATATTGAATTTCGAAATAAACAATTACCATTGTCAAATTAGCGAGTTATAACTGCGACAGTTCGCCTTTAATCTCCGAAGTAAATAAATAATATGCATTAAAACTTACTTTGTAAAAATATAAATAAAAATAAGATATATCATTTAATTAATTAAGAATTGTGTGCATTCAATACCTATTAGTTAACTAGAATTCCCAAAATACTCAGTCGCGCCAGAATATAAAAGATCATATTACCGATGATACGTACTAATGACATCGTATTATATTCTATACTGCATTGTTTCATTCAAAACTAGTATAATATCAAATTTCTCATCCAATGAATGATTTTCGTTTTCAAATCAACGAATTATATCGACGACAATTTCTCTCTAATCTACAACTTTGCTTGAAATAAATAGACAATACGTATTAAATGTTAAAAACTCATTTTGTAAATCGTGCGCATTCAACATCTATCGATCGGAATCTCCAAAATATTCAGAGAACATAAATGATCATCATATCAAGAACGATGACAACGCGTCAATTCCTCGTGATGCGTCGAATATTCACTATGATGTTTTGCGGCACATACGTGTCATCTGATCACGCATGACGACGCATCGGCCGCGAATTGTCACCGCTCGGAGTTATGCAAATATACCGGACGCGTATAATTTGCGCAGTAGATGTCATCTCCTAACTGCACAAGATCGATACACACTGCTTTACGATATTGTCGAGGCGCACTATGCGCAAGCATAATGGCCGGCAGCGTATTACTCATGTTACGACATTGTGAAATAAGCTGTGGTGCTCTTCACAAACCTGGTTCTCTGATCTCATCGTTTCACTTGTTCCCCATCTCCGCTTCCCGTTTCCGTGACAGCGAAATAAAAAATTCACGAACTTCGTAGTACAATTTTACGCGGAAGTACACAATGTAAAAGCAATGCGGATTAGCGCTTCAGAGTTACAATGCCGGTACAGACTTTAATACGCGCGGTTTTGTAAGAGGAATAAAAGTAAAATTTTTGTTTGTCATTTAATATATACAAATTCTTCAGAATATTAATTTGAAACTAGGAAATTTTAATGAGCAAATTTCCATCAAGTTTCGAGTGTGGGAAATGTATAAAGCGATCGTATTATGGACTTCTGTTCGAGCATTGACTCAAAAGATTTAGCATACAATTGGCAGGTGGAAGTGATTAAAGACCGCTAATTGATTGATCCAGTGCATGTAAAACGCACGATTGACGAGGAAATGATCGTAATGAATCAACTACAGCAATTGTGGGTATAACCAAATGTCAGCAATGACGATCGCTCTATATCCGTACCCTTTAATGACGTACAACGTCAAAATCGAACGGTGGCGAAAATCAACCGCTATGTTCAGGCCTGACCTGATTCTCGCCGTGAGCGCGAAACGATGTAAACGCGAAGCTGTAAAGTGCCGAAATGAGACGCCTTCCGTGAAATTTGCACGCAGAAAGTCATTTTGCGAACTTAGGATCAATACCCGATAATTTTATCGATCACGTAGCAACTGTTATAGACATTCGACAATTTTTCACTGTTTCCTCAAATTCGCAAACGTCATAACAAGCGAGAGTTTACTCTGAAACTCAATTAAATTAATAGCGTTTCCTCGCAGTGATGTGTTTGCAAAATGGTCTAAAAATGTGTTGTATACAGGGTGACTAATAATAAGGTAATAATAGAACTTAAAATATCTCCGTTACTTTTGATATGAGAAAATATCTAAAGAAGAACTTATTCGCCTCGAAAGAAATTATTCTAATTATTGTGATAAATAAATACTTTTTAAAATTTATTATCATTATTTTTGAGATTAAAGATTATTTTGGTGCAGTAAATTCATCTCAAAGGATCATTTGAAGACCAACATATCATAAATTAAATTTGTATGTGTGTTTTTTTATCAATACAGTGATGATAAAGATATGATATCCCCAAAAATTATTAATGATCTTTAAATCTCGAAAATAATGATCTTAAAAAAAATTTTTTACTTGTTATACCTAATACTTGTCTATTCAAAACAAACAAGTTCTTCCTAGACATTTTCTCATATCATCAAAAATAACGAAGATATTTTAGATTTTAATATTAAGTAACTCATATATTAAAAAATACATAAAATACTTTTAGAAAAAGTGAATGCAAATTTAAAGCTAAAAATTTATATAAATTTATATAAATTACTTAATATCCATTAAAACAAACAAAATCTTTTTTGCAAAACGTTGATTTTATAATTTCACTTAACTTAATTACTTAACTCAATCACGCAATGGTATATTATTAAACCACTGAATATTACTTCAATCTGTGATATGAGAAATATAAAAGTTATAAATATGTATGACGAGAAAGATATATATTCAATTAAATTAAAATATTGTAGATATTGATGTCGACAAAGGAACGTCGCATCTGATGCGAATCAATACGGTACCATTTTTGCAAACAATTCTGTCCGAGCACGAGACAACATCCGATACATCTGAATATTGAAATCCGTTTAACTCGATTATATATAAAAATAATTAATCGATTTTATATATACATATACATATATATATATATATATATATACACATATAAATGACATGTACGGATAATTAAAATCTACAGTGAAACTTAATTTCAATATAAATACGACATACAAATATCACTGGATATTTATACAGCCAATTAATAATTTTCCTGTTTACTACGTATGCGTAATTGACAAGATCTCACAAAGATTAACAAATCTATGACATTTTATGCAAAATTTATAAACTTTACTTAATAATAATTCATACTCTTACCCAAGAGAAATGTATACTCACGGCGCGGCAAGAAGAAAATGTTGAAATTAAATATAATGAAGAAATATACAAATTAATTGTCACACAACTTCGTAGAATATTAAAAAAGAAGATAATTAATTTCACGCACGATTTAAAATAATTCTATATCTTATCTATATCTTTGAGGTTTTATTAATTACGCTATTAAATATTATCAAACGTCTGCGTCGAGGATGGAGATGATCATGAAACGAAAGATTAATAAGCTCATCTCCTCGGATCAATAATGCCACAACACTTTTCCGATCTACCACACATGATGACATCCGCTTCCGCAAATCTCTCTATGTAGAAACATCGTTTGAACCGTGTAAGTTCCAGTATCGACTCTGACTTGTTGATTTCGCGTGCGATGGTGTATTTATACAGCGTCATCCGCACTTTGACGCGTTCTATCGGAAACAGATATTGTTCATGGCTAGTAAAAATTTAAAAAATAAAATTTTAATATATTTTTAAGCAGAATCGAAGTAAATAATCTAAATTAAATCCAAAAAAGTTTTACAATAAATAAACAATGTTATTATAACATTTAAGACAACAAGATTTTTCAACACATATCTGAATCTATTTCTACACAGAATGAGATCTTTATTTTATATTGACGATAATTAATTTTTACAATAGGAAACTTTTATTTCGCGTAATGATTGCTGGTGTCGACAATTTAACGGCAGTTAAGCGATCTTTAGAATTTCGAAGCGTTAAAATCGCGTTACTCTGTCACCGGCGATTACCACTAAAACGCGGTTTTATTTTTGCTTTACTGCTCTCGAGCACGGATGTCCAGGAAATTGTTTCCTCTTGAAGAGAGACGAGAATTAACTCTCGTAGAGCCGGTCTAACAATTTTGTGAGAGAAAAATGCGGGCACCAGAAATGTGAAAGCTGGGTAGAAACTTTAATTCTATTCTTGCATGGTGCTCTCGATTGAACCATGATTACGATGAGAAGAAAAATTCCACTGGCGGAATTGTAATCGTGTTTGCCATAGGGTAACATCCTGGATCGATCCTGCGACACTCGGTCGTCACAAGAGGATCAACGACACTGCGGATCAGCGAAACAGTCGTTTGACACGCGCAAAAGACAACGCGCACTTGTCGAAAGCTACTCTCGGCGAGCTTTCTCGACCGTGAAACGAGTGTGAGCTTCAAGGTGGCTTAGCTGCGAAAATCCGACGGCTGACTGGAGGATTCGCAGACGCGCGCCTTTAATTTAGAAACACGAAGCGCCCTCGACCTCGCACGCTGCATGCGGTTTATTTGTGCCAGTGGAAATTCGTGTATCATACATTTGTGTGTACGCTGCATGCTTTACGATTTGTATAATGCAGAAGTACTTTTATGCTGAATGCGGCAGGAGTATCATTCTGCGTGTAATGCTAGTTATAATTCTCCATGCACTTCCTTTTCCTTGACAGAAAAAGCCCCAATTTAGAGAACCAACGATTTGCTATGTAGTGTAAGAGGAAATGATGTTTTGTGGTTTCCAGTGTAAGGAAACAACGCAAGAGTCAACCACTAACGACGCTGACCGAACTGTTATCGCATCAGAAATAACCTAGTAATTACCAAATCATCTAGCCTTGAGTCACTTCATAAATCTTATGTTCGTTTCTAGCAATGTAGTTTAATTTTAATCTTGATTTAACTAATTCATCTTTTTCTAGTTTTAAGGATTAAAAAGGAATAAAGTGTAAGTTGAACCGAAATTAAAATTAATCTTTTTATACACAATATTTTAATTCTTTTAAACGTGCATAATTGGAATTACAAAATTCTTTGAAAGGGTAATCCGTAATATTTTCTATCTAATATTTTTCGCAATTATATCATAAATTCTTCGCAAAGTTTTAAGATGATTATTTACATTATTATTAAATCAAGGTCGATTTAATTTGTGCTATTATAATTTTAGCTTCAGTTTATTATTGCGTTGCAAATCTGACGAACCGAATCAATGCGCAATTTATAGAACTGTAAAATGTATTTGAAAATTTACACATAAATATTATTAAGCACTAAGATTTGCTTTGAGTATAGGATTCTTTCTCTTATTTACGTTAATTCATAATTATTCTATACGTACATATGCGTTATACAAATTGTAAATATTAATATAATGATAAAAAATTTTCAAAAAGAATTAATATCAATATTTACAAGAAAGAAGACAAGTCTTTAAGAAATTACGAATGATGGATGACAAAAAGAAGAAAAAGAAAATTAATCAAATTTAGATTTAGAATCTAGCACTGCACTTAATCGGATTTGCTTAAGCGACAATATCGTTTCTCAAGTACAATAGGATTGTATAATAAAGACGCATTAAATCATTAATGCTTTGCAACTTCATCCGGAGGTTACTACCCTTGGGACCGTCTTGCATATTTTAGTGCCGGTAATCCAGCATGATTTTCTCCCACGCCCTCAAACGTAAATCCACACTACTATTTAGCTACTATTTTCGGATGCATCGCGTCAACTATTGGATGGCTTTTCGCCCGTGAAAAGTCCGCAGTGCGAGATAAATCGCACGTTTTATAGCGTTCTAATAAAATCTTTGAGGAATAAACGCTATCGAGCACAGAACATTTTCTAAAAGATTTTCTTGAACATTTCCTTCGTAAATTTAATAGAAAAAGAAAAGAAAGAAAGAAGAAAGATCGTACTAACGCAAGTGGGTTACAAAATACATAAAATAAATTATACAGTGAGATGTTATTGAATGGAATAAACGCGCAACGCTCGATTTTCATATGATTAATGTCCATTTCTACCAGTATAGATTAACTTTAATCTCGATATTTAAATGTAGAATACTGTTGCCATTGAATGATACAGTATTGTTGTCGATTTAAAAGTAAATTTTGCATAAAAGGAAATAGGCCATTCTTAATTATAACATGACAAATTTCCAAATATTTTATAAACAAAATATTTATAATCTAGACTTTTATAAACACAAATAACTAATTAACTAAAAAGAAAGAATAATAAACATATTATAAAATTCAATCTTAAAATAATATGATTAATTGTGTATGTGTCTTCTCATATTTAAATAAAATAATAAAGTATATAATAACACAAAAAAAAACACTTAAAAACTCATTTATCACATTCTGTTATAATACTGATCCGAGATGGTCCAAACTGATATATAAGTAAAGATTATGCGTTTCTGCACTAAGTATCAGGCTGCTCCTCGCCCTGATGAAGTGAACTGCAAAGTTCACGAAACGTTGGCATTCCAAGAATGGATCTGGACACAGAAGAAACCCGCGAAGTGCATAATCTTTATATAGAAAGGATCCGTGAAAGTCTCAAGAATATGATATATAAATATAATGGACAAAATTTTTAAAGTTTGCTTCACTTGTCCTAGTTTTTAGTCTGGCAAAATGGACGTTATAATGACCATTAAAGCAATTTAGCGCTTAATGACTTCATTATCTGTACGTAAAATTTACGTAGCATTTTGGAATTAACTCTCGTAGTAAAGTTAGTCCGTTGATCACATGAAAAAATAAAACGATATACATCTGTTTTATTATCAATACCTTCATAAACTGATTTATAACGATTTGATTAATAAAACAGATTTATAAACTCCTGTGTTTTTTTTATTCCAGTTTTATTTAAATCGATATTCCAGAAACTTTAACAAAAGTGTCACTATTTTTATTTCAGTATTTAAATGTAACTTATTTTTTATCTTTTTCTAGTTTTTTAAGAATTAAAAAAAGATAACGAATAATTTAAATCAAAATTAAAATTAATTCATATTGATAAAAATATGAATATAAGAATGACGAATTTATTGTCACAATCGACTCACCCATGTCGTCAATTATAGGCGCCATTCGCAGCGTAACACCAACCAGGAGTAAGGACATGGCAAGCAGAAGACAAGCGGTAGCGACGATCGTCCATCGTGCACGAGGTGGAAGTTCCTCGGGATCGACAAGTTCCTCTTCCGGGCAGACGGGTTCGATCTTGCGTCGTTTACGTTTGCGCTTTCTTCGCGGTCGATGATACCTTCCCTGAGCTTCGTCTATCTTCTCCGGTCCGCTCAGAGTCTCCTCTTCCTCCAGCTCGTCGGCTACGTTCAACGCCACGTAGTCGTCGTCGTCATAATGAATTTTTCTGAAAAAAATATCGAAAAATCAAAAAAAGATTCTTCTCTGTCAATAAATATTTACTTGGAAATATCGAGTGAGTGACGATTTACTTTTAAACGACACATGCAAAAACCGCACGAATAATAATATATATAACAGACTATTGTTTCCATAACTGCGGTTATATTGTTCATCGAATCGTTATTCTCCAGCAAAACCATTTCAGAAATGAAACGTGCGAGTACTCTGGCTGCGTCTGACGTTTCATTTGAATGAAAAAAATAACGTTTCCCTTGTGTACCTCATGTAGACATTCAAAAATAAACTTTTTCCCTCTTGAATTGTCTAATAATAGAAAACAAATGTTAATATAAATTTACAAATTACATTGTCTAACAATAGAAAACAAATGTTAATACAAATTTACAAATTACATTGTCTAACAATAGAAAACAAATGACAATATAAATTTACAAAATCTTAAAACATTTTTAAAAAGTCTACTTTAAAAAAGAGGTTGTTTAAATAGAAATTGAGAGCTTCGTCTTTTTTTAAACTGTTCTTGCAATGAAATTTCATATTCATTTTATAAATATATAAAACATTCATTTTCTGAATAAAACCGAACTATCAATGTCGTTAATTAAAATCTACATTCATTCGCACTTCGTTCGTAATTTGAACAGCGGAACACGTTTTCGACTTTAGTACTGATTGTAAAGGCTCGAAAAAGGGCGAGCGACGAACGAGTATCGATCATCATAGTACCTGCATTGTTCATGAAACTTGAGAAGTCGCCGTACCGCGGGTGGCGGTGACTGAAAAGTCAACATTCATTGTTATGTATCGCGTACCCTCAATCGAGACTTGGAATTAAGTACGTTACTCCATTTTCGATCAACAGAAGCGATTGAACGGCACAAGATCGGAAGCTCGCAAAAATCAACCATGTTTTTGCAATAAGGAATTAAGAAACGTGTGAAATACATGAAAATAATAAATCTATTATATCTTCACGTACCTTTCGAAATTTCAAAGTCAAAATTGAAATTTGACTTTAAAGACTTTTAATTAAATATATGATTTTATGGATATCATAAAAATGCAGGCTGCGAATAAGTCTTCGTAATATTAAATATGGAAAATATTCCACAAAAAGTGGTTAAAAATAAAAATAGTAGTGAGATAGAGCTATGTATAGTTTTGCTGACGTATTAAAGATAATATAGAGCATCAAAGAAAAATGTATGAAAATTTGCGGTAAAATTGTTCAACTTGTTCTCTATCGTATATCGAAGCTCGGTAATGTACGGAAAAGCGGGCCAGCAATTCGATATTCACAATGGCCAACGAGAAGCAGACCTCGGTATCGAGCTGAACAAAGAACAATCGTTGCACTATCTACGTCACACACACGAAGGCCATCACGTGCTCTCTGAGTATAATTTTAGAAAATGCCGCTGGAATAGGACGGAAAAGTGGAAAAACGATAACCGAGGTGCCGGGATATTATGGAGGAATTGGTTGAAATTCGAAGTAGTGATAACAACCGGCGTGTGGTCGGACAATGGCGATTCACGTTGATTCTCGTATTATCACCGTTTGCACTCTCCGTCGCATCTGTTAAAAGGAATTGGATCTTTCGAAATATATGAATATGTACATTTCATTATTCTGCAGTTATGCGATAAAGTTAATTCCTGGACATTATTAATATAATGTATCCAAAGTTCATTTATTAATAACGCTTATCGGGAGAATCGCGAAAAGCTTATAAATAGAAGTCTCTACTTACAGCGACAAGGTATTCAATTAAGAGGAGATATTCGATAAAGAGAGAAAAGTAAATTGATACACTAGTAGTAGATTTCACCGTATCGAGAAAGACTGTATCAAGTAGTAAACATTGATGTTGAATCAGTCACTCTGACAGTTATTTTCCCGTGCAAAAAAAAATTTCAATTAATATTGTCTCTGTGACATATCGGACAGTTATTTGGTAACTGTCAAGATACGATATCTCGCGATCTTCCACATATATATAGGGTACTCATCATTACGTTTCATTTAACCGAACATATCAAATACAATTTAATAGTACAATTTAAAAATTGAAAGGTATTTCATACTTTTTCAATAAATTAATGAAATTTATATTAATTGCTAAAGCGTTGTGTTATCACACTTAATTAAGTAAACATATTTTTATCTGCGTTATGAAAAATATGGTATTAATTCGGTATTTGGAAAATATGTATTTTTAGGAATTTTAATTAACAGAAATTATTTCTGAAAGTAAACTGTTAAATTATGTGATAAAGCACGAGAGTGTTCCGAGTGTTAAATTAATTAATGTAGAACAGTTATTAGAGGTGTCCTTCCAAATCTCATCCTCAGGTTGTCAAAAGCATCTGCCGCACGTAATTTTAGAGATCATTTCGCCGAATTAAAAAAGGAGGAAGGACGCACGGGATATTAAGGCAATGACACCTCTTCATGATTGCTAATCGCCGTCGGCTATCACTTCAGTTTCATTACATGCTCCAACTGAGCGCTCGTCCTTTGTCGCCCAGATGGTTCAGTCGTCAAACCGTATTTGCCGAGAGCGGCATGTGACGAAGGCGCGCAACCACGCACCACGCTGACCCAGTTTCACTGGGTGTACTGGCTTATGCCGAAACCGTGTCTTTCTCTCTCTCTTCTCGTGGTCGACCGATCGAATATGGAAGAAGGACAAGAGATGCAGCAACACTCCTGGCGACCTCGTAAACGAGAAGATGGGAAGCAAAGGTTTGCGAGTAGACAAGTTTGCTACTAATAGGTGACTAAAGCTAGAGAACCGCAGCTTTATCCGCAAATGCGAAAACTTTGCCAAGATTTCCTGAGACGTTCCGAATTTCCATGAAAGAGGATAAGCCAGTTCCGGAATTTAAAGTCAATTTGTTCTTAGCGAAGGCGTTTTTATCGCAACGTTCTAATTTTCGGCGTTAAGAAAATAGTATGATTCTAAAAGAAATCTTATTCTTTCTACGAAATCCATTTTATCTTGCCGACGTTTGTTGTTGTCGCTTACAATTGTACACTTGAAGTACTTACAATTGAGCTGCGCTTTGAGAAAAGTAGCAGGCACTTCGGTGCAGCCGCGGATATTCGCAGGAGTCGCCGAGGACTTCTTTAGCCCTTTCGAAATTTATTAGGGCCACGTCTTGGTCGCCGTCAATGCCAAGCAGCTCGAAGCGCGAATCGAGGCCGACGTGAACATCTTGGACGACGCCTTGGAGAACATTTGGGCTCCTCGAATGCCTGCGCTTCTTTCGAGGGCTTCGAGGACTTTCGGAGGCTCTTCTCCGTCCCCTTCCTAGAACAAAAAGAGCATAATTAGAATATCGGTCAGCCTTCATCAATATTTAACAAAATTAATAGTAAATATTTTCGTTGCATTATTTTTATGCATCAAGCCAAACCGGAGAGAAAATTTTGTATATTATTTTTATTTTTTTTACAATATATTTATATTTTGTTTGTATTTTTTTTCTGTTTGTATCTCGTATCTTTTATTATCACTTTCTTTTATTTTCATTTATTTTTGTTAAATTTTTCCATTTATATTATTTTTTTATGTTTTATGTTATTTTTCCTTATTTTCGTTCAATCTATTTGTTTTTAGAGGGTTGCCTTATAACAATAATAAATACCTTATTTATCTATTTATAGACTACCAAACATTTTTATTTTATTTAATTTTTTATTCAGATTCGTGCGTGTGATTGATTAAACTGATTAACGTTTTACTTCGTATATTTATTTTTTTCATAAATGCAAAGAAAAATCTCTCATAAGAAGATAAATTTCTTCGATTTTATTAGATTGAAAGGATCCAAACTAATTTTTCACTAATATTATCTCCATAAAAAAAAAACTAATTCTTACCAATTATGTTATATATATAAAAACGATTCACACACCTACCATTAGATAATTTATGCTGAGAATGATCCACCACGTTGTTGAGGTAATCACTCTCGCAGGGCGCGGAGTCGTGACGTCTGCGATGATGGCGGTGATGTTGATAATGCTGGCCTTTCTTCTTATTGTGTTGGTGCTGCTGCTGCTGGGAATGATGATGATGGTGGTGGTGGTGATGATGATGGTGATGGTTCAACGAGGAGGAGGCCGTCGAAGTTGAGGTCAATCTAGGTCGACGCGGACTGGTGGGCGCGCTGCCGGAACGTCGGCTAAGCGTCGACGACGCCTTCATCGCTTCCACTTTTGTCTCCACCAGGGCAGCGAGGACAGCCTCCAAACGCGCCACTTCCATGCCGCCGCTGCCGCCATCGTCCGTCGATACTGCCTTGTCGGCGACGTCGGAAGTCGACGGCGTCACCGTCACCGTCATCTCTTCACCTGCCTTCGCCGCCGCTGTCACATCACCACTTTCATCGGCGGCGATCGTGGCGATCGCCGTCGTGCGATCGGTTGTGCCGCGGGAACGATCGGCCCGCTGCCGAAACGATCACAAGCCCTCTTCCTTCCGCTTCGCCGCGACGGCACTCCTGTTGTCTGCTGACGACAGTTCCTGCAGAAAGCGCGACAACATGAAGCCAATGCCTGTGTCACCGACCGCTGGACCAGAGACAGAGATAGAAAGCGAGAGAGCGACGTTGTTCTCTCTCGGCCGCGCGATTCCTTATCGGTTACTATCGTCGCGATGTTGTTCCGTTGGCCGTACCGTTCATTAATCTTCCGTAGGATTTCCGGGCGACGCTACTAATGATCTTCTTCCCCGATAACGGTAACAGCTACAAGCCGCATAAAAGCTGGTAATCACCGTCGTTCCAATACGTCCGCATTAGCAGCCAGTGCTTCTTGCATCAATGGCCGTGTGAGAGAAGTTTCTTTCTTTTTCACTGAATCAAAAACGAGCCAGGCTAAACACTCGTTTCTATTTCTCTCGCGTGCCAAATGATGCGCGCAATTTATGTAAATATCTTGATACTTGCGCAAACATCTTACCGGCAGTATCTAACTCGATTTTGTTTGCTTACCGCTAATTGCTCTACTTGGCAAGAAAGATGAACATAGATAATTCTTTATTTGTTCCAATTTCTTGTGCTTCTCGTCGCTGCTCCGCAACGAATCCAAAATCGAGGAGATTCGAGATCCCCCGCAGATGTAACTGCACACCCAATTAGCTCGCTCGGGCGTGCTCGCCACGTCAGAAAGCAGTCTGAATTCGTTCTGTTGCCTGGAGCCAATCGATGTTCGGCGAACCGTTCTTGGCTGCAACGGTCAGCTTCGCGATGCGAGTCTTAGCCGGATTTGCGCTCCATTATCGGCGATGGCCGTACATTATCTGATGGCAAATATCAGATGATTCGCCGTGTTCGACGAGATGGATGATTCCCCGCGGTTGCCGTAAATTTCTTCCAGCGGCTCCGCCGGCGCTTGTGTTTCCATCATACGCGAGTATCTCTTCCACAAGTGTCTGCTTTATAGGATGATTAATTGAAGCCACTATTTGCGCAGATGTGTACGCGCGAATAATCGAAAGCACTCGATAAACCCGATATCGCTTGCCGGTGTTGCGTTGCGTTTCTTAGTTTCTCATTGCAAAGTCCATTACACCAGTGAATACAATTTTAATGCGACGAAAGATAATCTTCAATCACTCATCGATTTTCCACGATTGGCTGCGACGCCCCGAAATACTCTCGAAATACTTGATATCCTTTAAATCACCAAGAATACACACTTGAGTATCATTTGGTGACACAAACAATCAAAGATATATTGTATTTATGTGTTTCGCAAACACAAAATCATGCTCGTGACGCGATTATTGAAATATTTAAATCGAGGAAATTTATTTAAGACAGAATATAAAGCAGCAACAGTGATGGATCGACTGCTTCCTTTCAAAACAGAATCACGCCGGTGGTACTCGTTTCTGCTCGAGCGATTTCTCATGACCTATTCCGACTACCCACTAGCACTCCAATAGCAAATGACCCTGTTCCTTCGTTCGACGCAATGCGAGGGATGGCCGAAACACGCAAACTATGTCCGATTAGAATGCGGTATGACGGGTATGATTGCGATATGACGGGTGGAAGTCATCCTAATTGAGTAGGAATTATCTAAATTCTGAAATAAATTCCGAAACTTTTGGGGTTTGAGATAAAATGTTCTGAGTAAAAAATTATTAGCTATATCAATATGACCGCATAATCGAACTATTATATCCGATAATTTTAGATTCTGGTGTACCCTGAATAGCCATGAATATCGTGAGCATTATATTCTATATATATATATTCTCTGGACATTGTCGAAAAGCGCTCCAGGAATGTTCTCGATGGTCAATAAATAATCAAAATCCATTTCATCATCGATCTAAATTATTCTAATAATACGGTTAAATTTAGTTTAACACACATTATAGGTTTAAGAAAATTATTGCACACGAGTATAAAAATGTTGATACCGCAGTATTTCAGCGACGAATATATAAATTACACATATTATATAAAATCTAATAAAGTTTTTAAACATAACTTTATAAAATTCAAAAAATTTTGCATCTCTATATACTTTTAATTGGAACAAAATAAAAGTCCTGAAATACAACTTTATAACAAAATAAAATTTTGTTTTGACGAGTATAACTTTATAATAAAACAAAAGTTCTTAAAAATATAACTTTATAAATTTAAAAAAACTTTTAATTACATCTCTCTATATATAGACTCTCAACTTTAACAAAATTAGAAAGAAATTCTCTAGAGTACTCTTTTTATAATTTAAATACGGTGAGAGGAGGATAAAATTCCTCTTTTAATAAAAAGCGATAAACAATGGAGTAAATGAAGTAGCTTGTTGGGAAACATCTATAATCTCTATAGTCTCTATAGTCTCTAGCGTCAAAGCATTTGAAGGACTTGATTGGCTAGCGCAACACATCAATACGCTTTGACAACTGATTAACCATAAAATTATCCGATGCATGGATGTACCGAGAATGTTGAACTATGTAGGGACTCTCCCGCGCTTTGAGTCATTCGATGATCCTGCGATTTCGTATCATGAGATGGATCTGCGAACACATGAAAGTGCGAGAGAAAATCTGAGCTTCCAACTCATTCCTCGGTTTTCAAACATAACTGTCCTAACTTATTCGCTAGGATCACCATGACGTAGCATACAATCTGCTCACGTCATCCCTAATTTTTCCGAACGATCCTTCTTTCGCAAACCCCAAATACTTCACTGACGACGTTCTCGTGTCTCCCCAGGAAATGAAGGAGGAGATGTAACTATCTCGAAGGTATACATAATATCTCATAAGCGAGGAAGAGGCGCCGAAACAAAACGTACACGAGGGGGTAGTCGAATGTAGACAAAAAAAGCAACAAGAAGATGATATAGAGCTTCAGAAAAATGAGATGTCACGAACACAATGCGCGTTTCTTATCCTTGAAATATTTCTTTTTGCAAAAGAAATGGAAGTATGTGAGAAAGTATCAAGTTACTCAAGTCAAGAAAGATACAGATGGAAGGAGAGTTAATCTTGGACTGTACAATGACAACATCAATGGATAAAAATTTGAAAAGATCATCAAAACTCTTCTTTTTATAAAGAAAGAGCAGATTCTATTAAGAGATATATCTGCAATGAATAGAGAAATAAAGAAAGAGACAGAAACCGAAGCAATTATAACGGATCTCTCTCAAGCGAACGTGAGTACTTGTTGTCACACACAAACTCAGACACTACTACTGATCGTCCTAAGACAATACTTGCTCATGTATATTACTCACTGCTCGCGATTCTTCTGTACACATTTACTGACGACGCTACATTATTCCAATCTCGCGAATGCTAACCAGAGGTCTGCGGTTAGCTTTTCTCGTGCGCCTAATGCGGGAGATCGTGACGGTTCTAGACACCCCGTGCACACTCGCGCGGCACGGGCGCGAGGGTTGCTCGAGCTATTAGCGTGCCACGCGGGGTGGGCTACGTCACGCTGCTGGCTGCACCACGTTGCTGGCTGCCACTGCAATAGGCAGCACCCTCAGTGAGCACGCACGCACACACATACATACATACATACATAGAGATGCGATGGCGCGTACCCTCAACGGAGGGATGTCGCGTGCGCGGGTGCTAGCGATCTCCCGAGTACTGGGGTAGCGTCGCGGAACGGACAGGGTTGGCGGCGGGCAGGTAGCCGATCTGGCAGGGATGCGTTCAGCCCTACCCCTTCCTGACGACGTCGTTACCACTACCAGCATCACCGACGTCGGCGCCGTCGTCATCGCCGACGGACGACTCTTCTCCCTTCTCCCGGCTGGAGCTGGACTCTAAGGGTGCCAACGAACCGAGATGTTTATCCTTTAAAATCCTTACTACCTTACTCACATGCGCTTTTTATTCGACACGCAACCGCATCACTTTTAGCGATTTTGAAATGTAGGTTTGTATGTTAATTAATTTGATAAAGAGATATATCGCACGCTCTACAAATTGCGTAGTCTCTTTTTCTCTCCGGATTAGAAATATTGAAAGCTGAACTAAAAAGGATGATGGCTCTTAAAATATCCAAGAATCAATAGCTTTTACGGTATAAAAAAACCTCTTGAATACTGTAAAATCTTTCAAATATTGCATTTCAATAATACAGAGAGATTTTATGTATCATTAATAATATTAGTTTAATTTCGCATAAACTTTATAATTTAATTAAACTTTAATTTATAGTTTAATTATTGATGTATCACGTATTCATTGTCCTGCAATTAGTAAGTCAGTCGATGATACTAAATTAAAATGATTGATCTTTAATTACTCCCAAAATGGCAAATTGCACGTCGGCAAACCGAGAATTATCAGCATTAATTTTAACGTACTATCGTGTAATTATCTATGTGAAAATGTCCATTACACAGGTTTCGCAGAGGAAAAGCCGACTTTACGGAGGCATCTGGGCCCTGTGTTAAACCGGGCTTATCGAGATATAAATCATTTTATTACTTGCTGCAACAGCGTTACGGGTTACGTTATAAAGATAGATCGTGATACTCACTGTACCAGACAAAGGTAAAATTCCACATTTTAACAACATCGTAACATATACATATTCTTAATATTAATAACCATGATTCAGAGTTAAGAAGTAACGCGTTATATGTAATTAAAACATTGTTGCCATTACAATTATTTTTTTTAATAACCAATGGATACTAACATTACATTTTCTTATTTCTAACGTTAATAACGCAGCTATATTCCCATACAACACTGATTATTATAGAAAACTTTCAGAAATGTTTCAACCTTTCACATGCAACAATTCTAAAAGGCTTTTGCAATATGTCATACGAAATTTTGTAACTGAAATGTTTCTAAAATCTGTCATATGCAATAAATTGAAAAACATTACACAGACAACAATTTAAACAGAACAAAAAAAATCATTATAATATTAAAATGGCTTCAAAATGTTTACTGAAAGTCATTTTTTTAATCAATCACGATTCAGTTTAACATTATTTTGATCTTATTATCATTTGTTCTACTTTAATTGCGAGAAATTTTTGTATATGAATGACTTGTTCTGCTTTAATTGCGAAAAACTTTTGTATATAAATAATGATATTGTGGAATCTGCAGATGTGATTTTTAATAGTGATTTCGTATACATATAATATGATTAATTAATTAAAATAATTGGCGATATAATTACTGTTTTTGAGAAATACTTATTTCAATAAATTTTGTAAACAGATCACAAAACTCTTAAAAAATTTTAAGTACATCAGAAATGATATTGAATATATATTTAAAATTAATACTTAAATTTATTACATGTTGACATAATAAATTTAAATATTTATTTATTTATTTAACTATCAATCAAATATATATTTAAATATATCGTTTTTATAGTAGTTACTATATAGAAATAGCTGAAACCTTTTTAATATTTCAAAAAGATTGCAGATTCTTTCTGTAATCAATCTTTCATCAATCTTTCAACAAGATTTTATGTGCAAGAATCGCCGATATTTTGCTATTCCAGAATTGTCTCCGAAATGTTGCAGACAATTTCGCAATTTTTATGAAATATTTCACCTTTTAATTAAAATATTCTGAAATATTTCTGAAAACTTTCGGTGCTATAATGATAACAAATATTAGATGTAGTAAAAAGAAATCCATTATTTTTCCATTCAATTTCATGTAAAAATAATGGATTTCTTTTTATTACACCTAATATAACCGTTTAACAAATATAACTTTTACCGTTATTTTATATATGTACGATACATATATGTAGAACATATACAGTTGGAAAATTTATGTTAAATTTAATAAAATTTAGGTATCCCAAACGATCCATCTAAATTTTTGTGTTATTATTATTTTAATACAAAATGTATATATTAAAAAGTAACACAAATATTACGTAAAAATTAATGCAAAAAAATATAACATTGGTACAATTTATAAGCAAATTATAGAAGTATATTTTTTCAACAAAATTAGCATTTATATAATATGTTACATTAATACATTTTTATTCATTTATTTTATGTTTAAAATACTTCTTTTGATGTTAATTCCACTTATTAATAAATTGCATTATTTTAACACTAAAAAAATGTTAGATATTAATTTAATACAAAATGTTCAAATGACATAATTATATTATGTTAAATTAACATTTGGATACGTTAAAAATTCAGAAATTTTAACATGGATATTTTAATATGAATAAAAAATGTCTTTTACTGTATAATCGAGTTTTAAAAAAAAGTAATATTATGTTTGATCATATTGATTAATTATAATCATTGTATTGTAGATTTCGTGTTAAAAATCAATTAGCGATCATAGATAATTCTAAAGAACTTTAAAGAAAAAGATTATCCAATTTTGGTGAAAAAGTAACGTAAATTATAATAACCCGTAATTTTTGAGAGACGATAATGGTAATAAATTTCTTTTTAAAATCAGTAATGAGTTACTTTTCAGAGAAATAAACGTTAACATAACGATCGAATTACCTTTGTAAAAAAACTTTCTAACTCTGCATGCCAAGATTGCATAAATCAAATCATAAATTAAAAGTAAAAAAATGATGCCAAAGTAATGTTAGAAGTAACGATCGTACAAGAAATCAGAAATCTCGCTCCACTGTTCTTCATTATCAGCTCCCCTTTCTTGAAGAACGAGGTCGAATTGTGGTAGTTTCTGCACGAAAAGCGCTTTCCTCGCTAGTTTGATTAGATTGGTCAGCGTCGAGGAAGGCTCTCAGGCTGGCCTTTTTTTTGTTAAAACATCCTCGGGACAAATTTCGTAAGTTGATTATCGCTATTTACTTATTCTTCTGCTTTGGAAGAATTCCAATTGGATTTCTTCTTCATATGCTGAATTTTGTTTGTCTTACTTTTCGCAACAGCTTGCTTTCATGCGACTGTGAGAATTGAAATCCAGAATCAAATCCAATAACAGCAATTGAGCTTCATATGACTCCCTTGGTGTTTTTGCTTCTTCGGAAAATCGAATTTATGATCCTTGACAGCCAAAGCGTCGAAATAAATTTCATCGATCAACCTGTAGCTCCTCGCTTCAATAAAAGCACCCCGTCGAAAAAGCATTTTCCACCAGAAGAAGAACCTTCATGTATCATGTTCTCTCCTATGTTCTGGATCGCCCACGTGAAATAAAACGATTAGCACGTACGCCATTATCTGGAAATGCGGCGAAGAATCATGGTGGAATCAGGAACGTTCCTGAGACATTAGCGCAAGCTGCATATAAAGGAGAGCGTACGTGCATGGTTTGAAAATTAAGATGTTTTCTTTAAAAAATTGAAATTGTTCTACCAAATTAATTTTATTGAATTTATTTAATAACTTTTGAATGTTTTACAGTAATAATATATAACTTTCTATAAGTATCTCAATCTATTTTCATAAATTTTTCATCTTGTGCTTCCAAAAATTTTAACATATTATTTTTGATAAATCATGCAGAAATGCAAGCTAATGTAAGCCGACACAGTATAATAATGTATAAAACTTGTATGTATTAGTATTAACAATAATAAATAACAATAAACGTTTCGACCACAATTAAGGTCATCTTCAATATAAAATCGAAAGATAGACGAAATTAAATATTGAGCATTACAATATGAAAATATAATCGAAGCACTTTATAAAACTAGAGAGATACGTCGCAAGTTTAAAATTAGAAATAGTAGTCTAAGAATAAAATCCATCAACCGTTTGTATTTACCAATGTATTTGACATGAAATACATAATTTGATAGTCAGATATTAAAACTAAAATATCTTTGCTGATCTATATAAAGAATATTATACAAGATGCAATAGAGTAGTTACATTTACCTAACTTTCATCCATCTGCGTAATACAAATCTGATTTCTTAGCAATAGTTGATGCTTGAAGGACCTATATATTCGCAAATTTCGCAAGAATAATTTTATCTATTCCGCATAATCGAATTGGCAGAAGGATAATTCCTTTAAGACACAAATGGCAAACTCAATTATTGGATTGACGTTAGTTAAATTGAAGGCCATTGTCAGAAATACACAGCAAGTTCAATGAAGTTAAATGATCGACTGTTAGTCATACATAAATACTTAAAAATGAGAGATTATTTTAAATGATTACGATGGTACGAAAAATGTTTAAAATTAATGCCTACTATTGTAATCTAAATTATAATTATATATTACTTAGAGAAAAGGCCGTTAATTATTTGATGGGATTGGCCTCTTTTCTTTCCCAGTGACGAGCTCAAGTTCTTCCGCAGTACCTTCCTATAATAATACATAAATTTAAATAACATATTTTAAGTTCATATTTATTCAATATGTAATTTATAATGTATGGTCTAATTTTACATTATTTGTAATAAAAAGATAATAATTATACATTTCGTCCATATTTAATTTTAGTAATAAATTTTTCAATGTGCCTCTTCCAGCTTTTCGAGCTTTTTACTGGATTATTATTAATTATAATTATGACATCAAATTCGATAATTCTATTTCTTTTTTTTGAGTTCTGATTTGTCAGGTAGACAATTCAATCTACGCATAAGGCGAGAGTAGGGCAGAAATCAATTTCCATCCTTGTAGGGCGTGGTTTTGATGGGTTCTGAGAGCCATCTTATCGAGGGAGAAGTTTCAGTCACAAATCAGGTTTAGGCAAGACGGAATTTGAAATAAGCCGCGATGATAAAATACGCCGTTTATTCCTTACTTCTATCATCGCGAATATAAAATATATTTTATATCTAAGGTGTGACGAAAGAGAGAGGCCTGCGAGAGAGGATATGAAATTGGGAGAAGTACCTTTTGAAATGCACGATGTGTGACATAATAATAACGTTGTTTCTCGGGGAAGGTTACCGATATAGGCCACGGAAACGTTGGATCCTCTCTGCCTTCACTCAATTTAAGAAATAACGAAGTCACTATTACAAACGGTAGCGACAGCACTGGTAACTGCATCTAAAATATCGATAAAATGTTAAAAGTGAGCAAAATATTATTAATTAATCGAGTAGAAGGAAAGAGAGGCTTCAGTCACTTTTACAAATATCGATTCTATGGCGTACTGCAGGAGTGGAGTGTAAATAATCGCCATGATGGTGGCGGCGGCCGTTTGGCCATTTAGTACCAACAGATTTCCACCCAAAGCAGCTCCGGTCAAGAGACTGTTGTACCCCCACATTCCGCTGTAGGTTTTGTGTTTATCCGCTCCGAGTTCCAGGCCTAACGAAAAATTTATGACAACGATAATTTATCTCTTCACGCTTTTATTTAAAAACAAATGCTCTTGCTTTCAGCCCCTTCCTGCCTTCATGAAAGCATTGACTCAGCGAATTTTAATCACTCTCTAAGCTTCATTAAACGTATATTAAAAATGTGCAAAGTCAACAATTCTCTCATCTCTCCTCTTCTCCTCTTCTCATATAAAGAACGATTTCGCTGAAAAATTTAAAATTCTGAAAATAATTTTGTTGGAAACTAAATGATGAGCATATTGCAAAAAGTTTTGATATTCTAACAATCAGTTTCTGACAAAATTATATTGATACTCCAAAATTATTGTCCGCTAAAATTTGATCTTTTTTGCAATACGAATATATAATTTAATATATACATGTATATTTTATGTACATTTTAATAAACTAAATAATCATTTTCGATGTAATTTTGCCTGTTAAATACGTTCATTAAAACGTCCATATAGGAAAAGAACTATTTTTAAATTGATATATCTTGAAAAATTATATCGAAACGAATTAAAACATTTTAAAGCTAAAAGTTGATATTTTTGTAGGATAATAAAATTTAAAGAAAAATTCAATACCGATGCTATATGAAATCCTCAAAATCGTCATTTTTGCCTCATTTTTTTTTTTACATTGATATACTAGCTAAATTTTATTAACAGATTTGTGTTCAGCAGGCAAAGATACATTGATTATTTACATTTGTATTGCAAAATCATATTTCAGATTTGTATCCAGTAAAACTTTAGATCTTTCAACAAAATCGTTCTCATCGTACATATATTTTCCTACCTCTTTTTGTGTATAAATATTGTATAACAATTATTTAAATACCTGCGAATGTTCCACAAAGAGCGCCGAAATACGAAAATGCGATTGTTACAGGCGAGTATATTAGTATTGCCAGGTACATGATAGCTCCAACGATCACATTATCGACTCCGAACAGCTGTGATGCAGAGACAACGCTGCCTCGTACAATCTGAAACACGATTTAACTTTGAGAACAAGTAATAGATTGATATCACAATTTATATACCTTTTACATTTCCCTCGAGCAACAGAAGATATGGATATATTTATTTCCATTTTATTTTTATACGTCTCACAAACATACAGTTATTCTGAGTAGCTATAAAAGAGATTCTGTTCCAACAAATGTTTCTCAATATTGTAACAATATTCAATAAATCTAAAGTTACAAGTATCGTCTATCTATAAGTAACTGTATCAATATATAAAGAATGCTGTGCCTTGACGTATGCACGTACAACATTATCCGTTACAATCACAGCATTGTATCAATATATATGGCTTTCATTGTAGCGAAATGCAAAGAAATTAAACGATAAAAATTGTTTTCAAAAAGTTTGTTAAAATATGTTAAGATTAATACGTAATAAGATTTGACTATAATGTATTATGTAAGCATATTTACAATTGGCAAAGTAAACAGGTTCTGACGTACGAAACTGTGTAACTAATGAAGCTTTGTAGTACTTCTTAAGACCCTCGAGATGCTAATATATATGCAAAGTCAAGAATATAAAGTTTCAAAAAGTAGAACATGAGTAAACTCTACCATTCCCCAGTCGATGTAAACGCTAGTCGCATTCTGCTCGTAGAATCCGGCGACATCCGTTGTCGTTGTCTCACTTGTTGCATTGTCCTGAAAACAATGAGAAAGTCTTGCACAATAACCTGCGTATGATAGAGAAATACACGCGGCAGTCATTCGACGTGTGTAGAGAAGGTTCAAACTATTTTATGATGAAATATGCCTCACGGAGAAGTAATTTATGTTCCGCCACGCGCGCATCCAGTTCGGCCATAAATTTTTGTAATATGAGGAAGAAACTTCACTTTTTAGATGAAAAAGGAAGTACACTCAATTGCGATTTTTGCAAATTTCCTCATTTACCATTAAATTTTCTGTACATGAGCGTAAAGTCTATGAGAGTACAAAGTTAATTTTTCTCATTATCGCGAGGATCCTGGTGGATGGCAAAAATAATGGCAATGAGATGTATGAGAAGTTAATATATTTACATATAAGTGAAGAGAACCACCCAACTGAGCAATATTTTCAAATATTCCATTGTTGTAGAGCTGTTTGTTAACGTGAAACAGGCTGCGAAAAAGAGAAATGCGAAGAAAACTTGCCCAATATTTAACTGAAACAAACAACCAGTGACTAGTTAGAACGAAATAAATCCGAGCCGAGGTAAGTTATAGTCGACGGAGTTGTTCGTGCTGGAGTTTGATCAATACGGAGAAAAGCCATGCTCCGATCCACGGAGGATAGCATTCTCCCTCGTGAAGGCACGTCAAATATGTATGGTCTGAATACTGAGAGCGCTTTTCCAAGCGAATTTTATTTCGCGCCGAAGTCTCCGCCCGATTCTCATTAAATTTACTTTCGCTCGGGATCAATACTCTCTAAAATTGTGATTTTATCTCAATCATTTATTTGCTGTTGTTTTAAATGAGGATATGAAATAAAATGTTTTTTGTATGTTTCATAAGTCTTATGTTTCTCCTCTTTCTTTCTTATTAAATTGTGTGTGTGCGCGCGCGCGCGTGTGTGTGTGTGTGTGTGTACATATATTTAACTCGGAGTTGACACCAAAAAATTTGTAATACAATTATTGACACTAGATCTCATTAAAGCTCATTTAATTTATGCTAATTAAAAGACACTAATTAATATTAAGATCTTAAAATGACACTCGTATACAAAAAAGAATGAATATTAAGTATATTTTAATAAAAATAAAATTTGCAAATGTAATATAAAAAAATGGAATCATTTTGACAAAAATTTTACAATTAAATGAGTTTAATAGATTCATTGTCAGCTTCAGAGAAATACGAAGATTATCATTAAACGATTTTTATTATATTAGCTTTAATTTTCTTTAGATAAAAAAGCATTAGTCTTTATTGTATATAAAATTATAACATTTCATATTTATTGGTTTTATCTAAAATTAGTATTTTTTAAAATATTAGTAATTTTTAATAAAATTTATTAAAACTTTTTAATAAAATTTACCTACTTAATTCTATATAATAATGCATATGTCTAACTAATAAATATATCAAGTATGTAAAATTGCTTTACCATTTCAAACATTGGTTCCACAGATTTAGCTACCGTGTCCACGCCATTCTGCGTTGAGAGGGCGAAAATCAATGCAAATTCTACCAAGTTAAATGGCCACGCTATGCACAAGAATTTATCGCTTCTCAGGGACCGCGAGAGATAAACACTGGAAAACATTAACAGGAGCTGTTGAAATTTGCGAATGTTACTGCTCAGCCACAATGTGGATGACAAGTGAACTCCGACTAACTCTGATAATCCAGTTTGCCGCATAATCTACCATCGCAAATTGTTCCATATATCTTGCTCGAAATCTCAAATCGAGACTGTCACGATGTGTTTAACGTTAGTTTCTGTACGTTTAACTCGGTGTCTAAACTCATAACGTTATCCGTAAATTCATAAGTTCTGGCTTAAAGCTTATTATTATGCGTGCAACTATGTATCAATGTATACAAACTGCTATTCTCTCTGACAACATAATATAATCATCAATTTACATTAATTTGCGTATATTTTAGCTTAATTAAATGTCAGTATCGCCATTAAGATGTTATTTATAAATAAATAATTTATTATTTATATGCAGAATTATTTTACACGCATACCGATGCTATGTGTTTATTCGAACATTGTTCCCGGGAGGGTATTTATCGTTTATCATTTTCGCGGTATATTTCGAGTTCACTTAATCGATAGAATTTATAATTAAAGTATCGTATTTATGGTTTATCCGTATTATTATATAATAATATAATATTTTAAATACTCCATAGAATATGAAATAATCAGATATACCTGAGTATCGTCGCCAGGAGCACAAGCAAAAAGCTGAAGGAATCGAAACTTCCATAAATCTGCGGTATCAGAGCATACGATATCGCTCCAACTAATAAAGGATTGAAGACGCTTAATCCATTTTCTACAATATTGTCGGGTTCTCGTATGAGCTGCAAAAAAATAGAGGATCCTTAAATCGTGTTAAGATCGTAACGAGAATTCCACGCTGGAACTCTTCCTCGGGTCAGATGAAAAGCGATGCCGCATTGCAGTGATTTTTCCTCGTGTGCACGCAAACGGTCCATTAGGTCCGAAAGAGATGAAAAAGAGATAGCGAGCGTTCGTCACGATGCATCGTCGCGTATGAATAGCGAAATAGAAACAAGCCATCCGTCTCTTGGGCGCAATGCGGCAAAAAGTGTAGTTGCATTTTTTGGCAAGAACAGACCGTTTGACATTGCGACTAATGATTAATAAAACATACCACGGACAGTAAGAGGCCAAGGCCGGCGGTGGCTGCAGACAACGCCAATGTACCTGGTGCTACCGCAGCCAAGGTAACTATTATCAACAGCCCGCTGAGAGGATTATTCGCAAAAACAATCTGCAACGTTAATTAAATCCAATTGACGTTAATTAAAGATATGTCTGGCGATTCCTGTGTGACATTTCAGCAGTAACGCATAAAAAGGTAACGATCTTATTGCTAATACTGAATTCTTTTCATCGCGAAGAATCATTTTCAAAGAATCATTTTGGAAGAATCAACTTTCATAAGACTCGATTTTCATATACATTCTTTAAACTTCTATATAACATGCTTTAATGATAATGAAGCAATTTTTTTGTAAAAATATGAGACATTATTTCTTTGTTCTTTTATTAATAAGGATTACAAAGAATTTTCTTGTATTCCTTTCTGTGTCTTTATCTCATGCAATTATAATAATACCTCAAATGTTGTGATAAAGATACATAATTATCTCAAAAGAATACTTATAAAAGTTAGAATTAAGTCATGCGTATAAAAAAAAAATTTATCAATAATGTAAACTTTTCAATCCTCAATTTAAGTTATTTTCAGTACATAAAATTCAAATAGAATAGTAAAAGTTATTCGATCACATTATATAGTTATCTTTCTATTAGCTTTTCATTCAAAAATAGCCACAAGTTACGCGAATTGTAACATTATAAAAAATAATATATATACAATACGTTCAGTTTTATCACTCACCTGTCCAAATCCACGTAGAAAAGCATCAAGTAATTGCACTGCGTGCCAAATTCGCCGTCTTTTATGTGCAAAGAATTCCTTCAAAATCGCAAAGTCGCCTACGCACGCTACCCATGTTTTTTCCTGTTGATTTATTTCATCTCTTTCATACATTTTTTATGTACATGACAACTTTCACACACAATAAAAAAAATTAAATTCTTTTATTAATAAGAGGAAAATTTTGTTTAATAAACAATATATGTCACACTTTTATTACAAATTTTAAACCAATTTTAAAATTTGCAACTAAAAAAATACGATTTGTAAGAAACAACATGCAATTTAAATGTTTTTAACTAAAGGATAAGTTTTTAACTAAAAAGATATTTTATATTCAAAATAAAAATAAATTATGAAATATAAATTTATTTTTCATTTTATTTAATATTGATATTTATATAAAAATAATGATATTTTATGGATATTTTTCGTATAACTGAAATAACATCATTAAGCACAAACAGTTACAGCACAACAGAAATTATCAGGAGAGATATGATATAATCTACGCTATCATGGATTTACGTCATTGCGAAATTCACATTTTCACACTTAAATATATTAAACTTCAAATAATACTCACTTGTCGCAATTTTGCTATCGGTACCTCTTGCACAGACATCGTGCAACATCAAATGGCAAAGTGACGTTCCTAATTACTGCACAGAACACTTCTATATAAACAGTTAAGACATTTGTTACATACTTTATTACTTTGTGTACATTTAAACAGCGATAAAGCACGTGCTATATATCTTCATCGCATTAAAACTGATGAATGTGTAGAAGCAATAATTTGCCAATCAATTTACCAATCGTTAAGCTACAAATAATTAAACTTCAATACAAATTGCTACAAATGTGATAAAAGATTTTCAAGATAATTTACAAATTTTCATTATTGATTTTGTAAATTTCGTAAATTTTGTCTTTTTAATAAAAATGTAAAATGTACATATTATATTTATAAACTTTATATTTAAATTAGATAAAGTATTGTAAACATCTCCTTTGATATCGTAGGTGTACTTAAAATAATCCGAATTTATTGAAGTTACTGAAGCTGCTGTTGATTTCAACGTTCAATCTAGAACAGATTCGTTTTCAAGCTTTGAAATGTGTGTTAATTAACGCATCATAGCAAATCGTCATACGTTAATTACTATGACTTATAACCATGTTAATTAATGAATTCTTGAAACAGATACAAGACGAGATTGCTCTGTATATTTTATGGTATCTGATTTATAAATAAGTATGTATTTAAATAAACAACATTTATTATTTTAATTTTGACACCATGAAAAAACAGATCTATCCTTGTTAAAAAAAGATATTGTTCATATCTCGGCATAATTAGATTGAATTATTTCAGGTGTCAGTAATGTTAAATATGGCAAAGATATAGCAAACAAGTTATTTAAATACCCTCCCAGATTAAAGTGTTTAAGTAGATAACAAGGAATGAATGAACGCTTTATCGATGCTAAAAATATTTTTTATTATCGTCACAGTAGTTGAAAATACTATAATTCTGTAAAGTTTATAACATTTACAGAATTCAGGTAAAAAAATATAATATTAATACATTACATACATATATAAGATAAAATAATATTTTTAAAACATATGCTTTCTTTATAAAATAATAAACGTTTTTTTTATCTAGGCACATCAATTCTTAAAATTACATATCCATGACATAATTAGGATGAACAACAAGTAAAGGATTCTCATCTTCATCTCTATTGCTTAAGCTGGTCGTTGTTAAAGGTATTATAATTTGATCCTAAAAATAAAATTTTACAATAAATTATTATAAAGTATAAATATATCAGCTATAAAATATATGAAAATATTGATACATACATGGTATGTTAGTCTATCAATAATCTTTTCAATAAAGTTTTTCTGATCTAGTAACTCTTTTTCTGACTCTAGTTGATCTGGTATTTGATCAAGATACCAAGCAATTAATTCGGATTTCCGTATGCCACCTCTAGTGTCATCTATTAAAAAATATTAATTTAACAGATGTTATAGGGTATACAAAGTGTATATACAAAGTGTGGTAATAGTGATTCTTATTTCAATATAATAAAAATACCTTCGCTCTCTTCCACGCTTCTCATATGAAGAACCAGCATATTCGATAAATTTTTATATTCTTCAAAGGTCATAGTTAATTTTTTCTTTGGAGGTTCGTGCGACGTTCCGTTAGACGCTAATCAATTAATAAAAGTAAATATTAACTTAAATATATGTAATGAGTATGTCACCTGCGTTATGTACAGTAAAAGAACTATGCAGACGTACGTGTTGAGGGTGGTGCATCACCACCTCCTGCGTTAAATGCTGCCATGAGTGGTGGTGGCTCATCAATATCCATACCTAAGTTTTCATTGTTCATGCCTTCTTCGAGATCTATATCAGGCTGTTCTACCGTAATTATACTTTTCTGTAACAATCGTTTCGCTTCTTTCACATGCTTCACTGTTACTTCGTCCATACATTCTATTTTCGCCAATGCTTCAGACAATCTAATCATGCTCTCTAATTGCCTCACAGTGACCCTCCATTTGCCGCTTCCACTACCTGTTCTTTGTCTGAGAACTGTGTAATTTTCGACTAAAAGCTCAGCAGCTTCCTAAAAATAGAACAAAATTAGCTTAATGTAACTTTTGATATCGCCAAATAATTTACTCCAATGTATCTTACCTGACTTAAAATGGGTTTAAATTGTTTAGCAAAATTGATATATCTGATAATCTCATCTTGTTGGTATACCACTTGAAGATCATTCAAGTTATCACAATGTAAATCTATAATTCTTTTGGCAATTGCGTTATCAACAATTTCGTTACATTCATCCAGCACCACAAAGAATAAATCAAATCTTGACATAATAGGTGCGGTTAATTGTACATTCTGCTGCAATGATTTTCTCCTATCATATCGTCCACCGATAGGGTTTGCTGCTGCTAGTATAGAAGTTCGAGCATTTAAAGTTGCTCTTACACCAGCCTAGAAACGTGGAATCTAATAAATCAAAGTTTCTTGTATATTATGTAAACTTGAAATACCTTAGTTATTGAAATTGTCTGTTGTTCCATAGCTTCGTGAATCGCGACTTGATCCTTTGGATCCATTTTATCGAATTCATCAATGCAGCAGATACCATGATCCGCGAGCATCAACGCCCCAGCTTCTATGACAAAATCCGAAGATTCTTCATCTCGTACAACTGCAGCCGTTAAACCAGCTGCGCTTGATGCCTTTCCAGACGTGTAAACTGCTCTGGGCGAAAGATCGGATACACATTTGAGGAATTGGGATTTGGCGGTACTGGGATCGCCGACAATGCAAACATTGATATCTCCTCTCAGCGACGTGCCCTCCTCTGTAGTTTTTGCTACACCGCCAAAAAACATCAGTGTAATTCCCTTCTTAATTTCGTCATTGCCATGTATAGCGGGAAAGAGGCTAGAAACTATGTTTTTGTATAAATTTCTATCGCGACTCATTTCATAGATGCGATTCCACTCTGCTTCTGTCATCCGTTTCTTCATCGCTTCTTGCGAAATTTCTTCCATTGCATCTGTACCTCCGAACTGAAACAATATAAGATCAATCAAATATATATTATTTTTCTTAAAACATAGATATATATTTTATTTCATGTGTTTGCTTTTGTTTACCCTTGCACTCGTATTAGTAACGCTGCAGGCAAGAAATGCCATTTTATATGTCAGTTCTCTAACACCAAGCGCCTTAAGACCAGTTACACCTTCCCTCTGCTCATTATTCCTGGTTCTTGGTCCAATTTCAGCCTTAGCACTTGGCAAAGCTAATGCTCCTACGTCTGGTACCACTATAAGAGTTCCAGTGAAATCATATCTGCAAAAATATGAATGATTTTATTAGGTCTCAATTTTAATTTTGCATACATTAAAATTTTGTATTTTTAAACCTACCTGTCACCAGCTTGCACTGTCTCAACTATCTCAGATCTCAGAATAATTTCAAGAGAGCGAGGTATAGAACCTCGAGGAAGTTCAGCTTGCGTTTCTTGAATTCTCACTTTTTGAAAGTCAACAAATATTGAATTATCTACATCCAAGAGAAAACGGCGTCTGTTGCTACAAACTGGATTAGAACAGATTGTTGGATTTGTAAACTGAAAACAATGAAAATTGAAAATAATTGAATCAAAGATGTGTTGATTCAGATATGTTTTATACATATAATATAAATATATTTAAATCTTCATATTTATTTATTTTTTTATATATACCTTAAATTGCTGCTCTACATTTTTAATATACGCATTACAGTCCATACAAATAAATGTACCAAGAACTAATTCTGGATGAACAGGATGGGTTCGTACCACTTGTCCAGATATACGAGTCAAAGTGCCAAACAGTGATGTGTTTAATTCTCTTAATTTATGCCTAATAGGTACGTCAGTAAAACTGACATAACATTCCTTATCTTTTGGTAAATTTCCCACATCTTTAACAAAGTTGCTTACGGCTTGACATAAATATGGATATACTCTACAACAAGAAAATTTTTATTTCTATTTCTCATAAATAAAAAAAGATAGTAATTACTGATTATAAACATATAATTATAAACCTGTAATATTCCTCAATTATAGTTGTAGCAAGCATTTGATTATATGCTTCTGTATCATCGAAAGACACCTCCAGTGTACATCGTTCTGGACTGATAAGTTCTTTAGCTGGCTCCAGGTATTTAACAACCTCAAATTCCTTAAATCTGTGATAGAAAAACGATCAATAAAGAGAGAATTAATTATTAATTTTCAGCTTTAATCCAAGTTAAATTAAGTTGAAAATATATCCTAAAATTTATATCATTTATGATATGAAAGATATTCAACCTATATGAGAAATTACCTTTCCAGAAAATCTTGAAACAATTTTTGACACTTGACGCCAACCTCATCTCGCACACGTGCTAAAATAGCTTGTTGAGGAGCAGCATCCATTTCATCAATAAATTATAATACAACACGTTATGTATATATATATCCAGAAAAGTACAATAAACTGAAGTGAATAATACGAAAAGTGAAGCTGATATTATAAACAAGTGTGATGGAAATTTGGCGGGAAGACGAGCTTTAAGTACATTCTCTCTGGCGTTTCCATTAAGGCGAGTATCTATGTTATTAGGTCTGTTCGTTTTAGCTAAAGTTCTTGCACGGTTTGGGAATGTTCCATCGATACAATACGCATTCACTGGACTACGCATTCATTTGATGCAAGGGACAGCGATGGGAGTCTTTGCATATAATAATAAATTAATCACTAAGATATACTTGTAATTCTCTGTAATGTTAAAAATATAAATCAAAAAAGAAGTTAATATTTAACCATTACGTTAGTCAAAGCTCTAATCTTTACAGACTATTTATTTAAATAATAAATTTATACAAAATATACAAAAATATACAAAAAAAAATTGACGATTATTCTAAACATCAAATTTTTAGAAATCATTCAAAATTATTAATAACTTTTTGATATTAAAAATAAAATCCAAATTATAAAAAGTATTAAAATTATTTATTAAACTTAAATCAAAAACAATTTTTGTTATTATGTTTCGTCGATTTCATATAATTATCTATAAAACATCTATAAAGCAATAATAAATTTGATTTACTACGACAAGATAAATGCTATCTGTATTGAATAGATATATTCAGATATAAACATTCTAACAAATATATAATTTTACTAATAATTTGCAAATTACAAAAGTAAACATGGCATTTACCTGGTTTACATAAATTTTATATTACATATCTAATACTATATATATATATATATATATAT
>NW_012130103.1:865936-878443 GCF_000143395.1 Atta cephalotes | reverse complement strand
TATACATACATATATATATAAAATATATATATTTATAATAAACATTTATAATAAAATTAATTACAATATTAACATAATTAAATAATTGTACATGTACAAAAAATTTATAAAAAGTTTAATTTCGAAGGAGAATTCAATGAACTTTAAAATTATATATCTATAATTTAGTTTATTTTCATATTTGATAATTGGAATGGAATGCTGATAATAAATAAAATTTAAATTAAATTAAATTAATTTAATTTTTAATCTCTTCTTTCCAATTATCAAGTATGTATACATATGATGTCTATGTATCCCTATCTATATGTCACATAGTTTAATAGTTAAATTTATTATGTAATATTATTTAATTTTATTATAATCATTTCTTTTAAGTTTTAGTAGATTAAAAAAACTTACAAAATTGCTTAATTATCTGCACTGGCTCTCATTAGCCCTATTGTTTGCTCATCTTTTTATATTTTAAATAAGAAAAAATTCAAAAAAGAATTCTCAATTTGCGAGCAAGTTATGTCCCCGAATATTTACTTTTTAAAAACTTAGATTGGTGTTACACACGAACCTATCTCGTACACAGATTTTCTTCTGGCCAGATTGATCTCACCTTTCGTTACTGGCCAATATTCTGGCTTTATATGTCAGAAATCAATAATAAGGACAATACTCCTTTTTTGCTGCCGACTGCATTGCTGCTTAACATCGCCGGCAATAAATGTAAGATTTTACGTATGATGAGCGAAACACGAACGCGTCGCGAAGGCAATCATATTAATAAAATGAATTAAATATTAATATAAAAAATTATCAATAATAATAATAATTCCATTAATATACGAATAAATGTTGCATTTATTTTCTATGTTGCGTTTATTAAAAATTAAAAATATAAGTATTCGATTAAAAAGAAATTTAAATTAAAAAATCTACATGTCAAGAACATTATGATTTCAAGAGCCTTGAATATTAAATGAATATTATAAAATTAGAAAATTTCTTAATATAAATTTTATAATATAATCAACAAAATTTTAATTTGAAAGTAAATGACAGAAAATTACTAAATCGATTATTATCCGATAAAATTCAATCCATGTACAAATTTTTAATAATTCGAACGATTAATTACTGAATCTCATCTCAAAGCGGAGATGAAAAATTCAGATGAATAATGTAAGATCCGAAAGAGATAATTTTCCCTTAATAAATATATCCCTATTGTATTTTGTATACTATTAGAATAATTTTTTGTACAATTTATTATTTCAAAATTAAATATTTTAAGTTATGTAAAATTCTGAACGTAATTTTAAAATAATTATGAGATTCTTCTTCTATTTCTTAGTAAATTTCTTAGAAAATTCTTCTATTTCTTAATTATATATTGGATCTAAATTATATATTGGATCTTACATCATGTTACTTTTTTAACTGATAAAATTCAATTACACATGGATAAGTTATAAAAGAAAGTCAGTGCTCTTTATGAAAAGCGAGATCAATACATTATATGCGTACTTATTTTAAATTAAAAACTACATTTCTGACTTACATCTTATTTAATATTTTTTAAATAAGTTTCCGAAACCTATTTTATATTTTTTATTTTTTATCGATTCCTACTTTATATTTTAAATAAGTTTCTTATTTTATAATAAGAAACTTATTTTATAATTTTTATTTTAAATATGTCGTAACAGAGAGAGAGAGAGAGAGAGAGAGAGAGAGAGAGAGAAGAAAATTATTTTACCAAATCATAATCGGCATTACACGTAAATTTAAAGAATTTTTGAAATACAGAATAATTTGCAGCAATAGTAATTATAAATTAATTTTTAGCTCAAAAATTAAATAATGATTAACAAGATATTTAATACTTTTAGTCAAAACTGTATTTAGCGCAAATTGTTTCACAATATTAAGAAAATTTGCATGTATCTTTATATAAAGGAATGTTATGTATAGAATATTATCAACTTTTATTTAAGAGTAAATCATTTAAAAGAATAATAAAAATTGAGACATAATGTTGGAATATTAAAAATCCACACACGCAAATAATTACTGATTACGTTTACAAGAACCGCACAATAATATAAGATTTAATAAGTGCTAGAGATGCCACAAAGCAAAGCGTAAAATGTACAACGATACCCGTTTATTAAAATATTTGAATAAATCGTGAATATTTTCTATACGCAGTAATTAGACATTTGAACGGCGCCCGGTGAGCAGTGTAGAGGAAGGTCACGCGGTAAACAGCGAGGGGGAGGGTGCCGCGCGGCGCGATGCTTGACTACGTCATCACTTCGGCATTCGCTTGGCGATCTCCAAGGGAGACGGACGCATTTTACGAGTCGCTCCGGGAATGTCGCAGTAATTAATGAAAATTAGACACCTACGAAGGCGAATTACGTAAGATTACCTAAAATTAAAGAGTATACTAAGGATTAATGAATTTTGCTGCACACAGTTTTCGCTTTATTTCCTAGATTCATTACGTGCATATACAGCTCATGAATATTTTAGATGTACGGTATAATGAGATTCTTAAATTGTTAGATACATTTCAAATTGTAGCTTTTTATCACTTTGAATCGTATAATTCTATCATTTTCGTGTTATTCCGCATTTTTAATACGGGAAAAGTAATAGATAAATTATATTTAAATTATCTCTAAATATATATGCATGCTATTTAATATTTATACGTATTATTCTAATATTAGTTGAAATTGTTTTATAATTTAAAATAAATTTTGCATCTATCTTCATTTAAAAGATATATAACATATTATTAATCTTCATATTATTAATCACAATATAATTATAATATCACATTAAACGACTCGCGCCATTAAAACTAGATATAAGAAATTGTTTCATTAATCGGAGAACATTAAAAATGTAAAAAATATATTATTTTACTTATTCGTAATATTCGTTATTATTTCGACAGTTGAAAACGGTTGGCGCGCGACCTTGGAGTGGGAATGGCACGGGGTGGCACGAAGCGGCACGTGTTTACGTGCAGTTACGGCGCAGTATTTTCTTACCGAGATTCGTACAAGCAGTCGTGTCGCATACGACTCTTTTTCATATCACTTTTTGAAATCTTATCGCGAAGAATACCAAATATAATATGAAATGTTGTACTTAATGAATAATTAACTATACTAGTAATCTTATTATGTGAATATTCATAAAATACAACGTTTCGTATTATATCTAGCATTTTTCGTGATTACACATTTCAAAAAGAAATGTGAAGAAGAGCGACACGACTACTTGTCTATACGAACGGTGTCACACGAGTTATAAAAAAGCAATGTTAATATGAATACTCTCATGCGAATAACGTAACTCCTGCTTTCACAATTAATTAATAATTTAATTAATTTTTTGTGCACCTTTCGTTACATGATCCGTTTAAAAATTAACTGTACTTTGGAACTATTTATTTCGGTAATAAAAGAAACATTTATCTTTTTTATTAATTTTTAACTCTTTTCATCGACTCTAATCATATCTTACAGACATCATCTATGTATAAATAAAAGATTTTAGCCCTTTTATCTGAATTTATTTCCCAATGATAACGACATGTGTTTGATATTCGTTTCTATAAGTTGATCGATTGCATAGTAATATAGATAATAACTACCGATTACATAGTAATATAGATAATAAATATATATTATATTTTACAGATTATCTCCCCTCTCACGGGTATGACGTTGACGTGGTGGCTCAGTATAGAGGATATTTACACGAAAAGAACGTATTTCTCAAGTACCTAAAAATTTTCGGATATATCTAAACGTAATATATCTAAATAAATTTTTAGATATTAAGTAAAATCATTCTCTTCGTGTAAAAATCCAACAGGAAAGTTAACGTACTCTCGTCGCTGATTTACTTGAAAATGAACGAATCGCAGCCGGTTCGTCACGTCGCGCATTTCGGGAGTGCCGTTCAAGTTATCGGACTCAAGTTACAGTCCACGCGCGATTATATTTTATTATTCGCGAATGTTTTACGCGAGTGTCCTGTGCGAGATGTTAATCATATTCTGAGAGGAGGAGGTCTCTGGAGATCAGGCACCGGTGGAGCAACTTTGCGGTAAATATTATTCTTTACTTGTGTAAAATTAATTTTTTTTACTTGTTTTTAAATCATTTTATTTGACAATGATATAAAAATGATGAATTATTTTATATAATTATTTTATATAATATATAATTATTTAAATCATTTTATTTAACAATGATTTATAAATAATTATTTTAAATTATTGTTAAATATAATGATTTAAATAATTATATGTATATTCTATAAAATATTTCTATAAAATAATTATATATTATATTCTCTAAAGTAATTATATATATTTTCTAAAATAATTATATATATATATATGTATATTTTTTAAAGATGTTAGCACAAATAAATTTATATAAAATTTTAAAGTAATTTTTAAATAACTCTCCTTTTATTTAATTTAAATTAAAAGAGAGTTAATAAAATTAAATAAAATAATTATATACAGGGTGTTTGGAAAATAATGATAAATCTTTCGCATAGAGGTAGGACTAAACTGAGAAGAAAAGTTCTTTACCATTTTGCAGTTTCTATAAAGTTGATAATATTTGAAAAAAATTATTAAAGACTAATTTTCAGCAATTTTTAGCAATTAATATCTTGCTAACTATTGCAAAAATTGCAAAATGATAGAGGATTTTTCTTCTCAGTTTAATCCATTCTACCTCCATACGAAAGATTTATTATTATTTTCCAAACATTTTGTATATTCTCTAAAGGAGATGTTAGCAAAAATAAATTTGTATAAAATTTTAAAGTAATTAAAATAATACTTTAAAATTTTATACAAATTTTTTTTGCTAAGATCTTTTTATATAATTAACAATAAACAAAATTAAATGGCTAAAATTTCAAAAACAATATAAAAAGAGAGTATTCATCACTACGCAAGATCTTAGATGCAAACAATGTATAGATTTATTAAATATAAGAAGAATAATTTAAAATAAATTATAAACGTTTCGATTTTAATTAGACCATTTTCAGTATAAATATAACATATAAATAAATTCAAACAAATTGCAATTAGATTGACATATGCCTTAAATTGTGAGAATAGAGTCTTGTTAAATTAACTTAAAAACGCTCGTTACATTAAAAGTTATATGCGGATTATATAAATTTGTCCTTTGAGAGATTATTTACAATGTGTTCATAATTTGAAAAGAATAGCTAGGTGCTCGAATGCATAATTTCCAGATTCTAACAAATAAAACATTTTTTTGCTCTATTATATACAATCGCTCTATTATATACAATTAGAAAAGGCGTAACAAATTCTTATATTACAATACCTGCATCGAGAATTTTAGCCAAAAAATCAGATTTGTTAAAAGAAATGATTGTCCTGGTTATAGCTAATGACAACAAAATGTTGTAAATAATCTCTCAAAGAATGAATTTGTATAATCCGCATGTAATTTTCAATGTAATGAGCGTTTTTATGTTAATTTTTAACGTAACTGACAAGACCCTAATCTCACAATTTAAGGCATTTGTCATTCTAATTGCAATAACATCTTTGAATTAATTTACTTGTTATATTTATATTGAAAATGATCTAATTAAGACCAAAACATTTACAATTTATTTTAAATTGTTCTTTTTATATTTAATAAATCTATATATTGTTTCACTCCTAAGATCTTGCACAGTGGTGTATGCTCTTTATAATTATATAATATTGTTTTATATATAATTATTTTAGAAAACATATTTTAGAAAATATACACATTGTTTCATATATAATTAAATAATGAGTAGAATTCGATGCTTATAAAAATATATTATATTTTCAAAATTATATAATTATTTTTCAGCAAATTGCATGCGTTCGTATAGCAATTATTTTTTTAAAGTAATGATTATTTCTTTACTCTATTTTAATTTGGATTTTAATTTATTACAGAATCATCGTAGCGACGTAGCGAATGTAATTCCACTGTTGCACATCGGATCGGTGAGTGATGAATCAACATTTTTATTTTAGGGTAACGGATGTATGATGACTTTATTAGTATATTATGTATCTGATGGATTTAATAACAAAATATACGAACAAATATATGTATAGCATTGCATGCATCCGTTTCTTTAAAATGAACAAGTTAAAATTGATTAGAATAAATTTAATAAAAATAAATAAAGGACAACGGCAATTGGGAATTGGCAGTGATCAGTGCATAATTCGCTTTATCTTATAATAAAATACAAATTGTATGTGTTTTGGCTAGTCTTCTAGTCTTTTTCAGTAAAAAAAAAAAAGAAAAAAAAACATCATGAATAGTCGTAGTAAAATTGTAGACAAAAATTTATGATGTTACAAAAATTGACATAATTCGTAATTGTGCAGTAACCCTTAACTCCATTAGAAAGTTCTCATCAGTTGCGAGACTGGATAATAGTAATGAACTAAATCTTTAAATTTGTAACTAGAGTAATGACAAAAACCAAGACCTTTAGAGACCTTTAAGTAGAGTATAGGTGAGAAATATAATAAATATAAAAATTAAGACTTCACAATAATGTAAACTTCAAAACAAAATTTGCATGTAGATTCGGTTATCTAATTTGCATATAGATACGGTTACATAGAAGTTGTTAATATAATATATAAATCACTGAGTAAAATTGTCAAATAATGTAACATACCATTGTTCATATATAATGATTAAAATAAATTAGATGTCAAAACGTCTGTTACGTGCGGAAGTCCAGATTCAACTGACACGTGTGATGTATTTCTCAAACCAAAGTCAATAGAATGTCGCAAACAATCATAAACAGTATACGTATGTAATATAATTATGCTTAATATATGTGTTCTCTCCATTAAAGTCATTAAAGATTAAAAAAGAGTTATATATTTGATATTAAAAATTGTCTTCTATTTAAGTTATTTAGGAGAGGCATATATGCTTCATATATGCTTCATCTAAGAATTCGATGTCTGTGACGATTAATTTGACGTTCTTTTATTTTTTAATATATAACATCTCAGATATTAATCTTTTGTTTTAATTGTGTTCAGAATCTAAGATGATCACTTCTTCCCAATTGATATATTGCAACCTATGTTCAGTTATGACTTAAAACGTGGATGTGTTTCTACGAATATAGTTCTTGTGTTTCGAGATTCTATATAGTTTTCAGTTTTCTGCAAGTCTGCTCAACACAGGTTGCATTACAAGCAAATTTTATAAACAACATTCTTTTTGGATGTTTTAGAAAAAAAAATCTTTATATGTTTTGATCCCCCCTCCCCTCAAGTTTACATTGAAAATGAAAGATTGAAATTTAAATCCTGTTTATCGTTTTTTTTTTTACTGAAGAAAGATTAGCTGAAACATGTACACTTTTTATTTTACTTATATAAGATAAAACTTTTTTTTATGTATATAAAACTTTTTATTTTTATTTATATAAGATAAAGCTTTTTTGAAACGAATTACGTCGATCACTGTGTCAATTCTCAATTTGTCTCGTTTGTCCTTTATTTATTTTTATTATTTATTACAGGAATTCTCAATATATTATTATCTTTAAGGATAAATTTAGTTATGTATGCCTAATTTTTTGGCAAATTTTATAGATCCATTTCTAAAGTTTATTCTAAGAATTTCTAAAGATTAGCGTTAAAAAATAAAGACATGTTTTAGAAAACTAAACTTGAAGGGAAAATTAAGCGGGATAATACAAAGTATGAACTTATAACAAGAACATTGATTTCTTTATTCGCACAATTGTATACTTATACTACAACATGTTATTTAAAGCTTACGTATAATAAACCTAAATGATTGATACGCCGTATATACAGAATCATACAAAACAGTTGATCCATAGAAAAAAATCTCGTCGATATATAATCCTTTCCTCACGTCTTTCCTTCTCTTTTTTTCATTATTTTGAATTATTTATGTTTTACAATTATTGCGCCTTTAGCAAATAGTTATACAGAGTAGAAAATAATGATAAGTCTTTCGCACAGGGGCAGAATGGACTAAATTGAGAAGAAAAGTTCTCTAATACTATTTTACAATTTTCGCAATGGTTAACGTCATTTTATTAACTTGAAAATAGTCATTTTATTAACTTGAAAATAGTCAAATTCGCCCCGTCCACTAAATGCAAGCGCGCGATAGGATAGGACCGCCCAGCATTCGCTGTTGTTAGATACGTAATGTTTAGCGACAGTAATTGCTGCTTATAAACAACATGCTTAGCAACGGCGAACGCGCCTTATCGCGCTAAGCGGTCCTATCTTGTCGCGCGTTTGCATTTGGCAATGAGATAGGCGAATTTGGTTATTTTCGTAAGTTAATAATTCTTTAACCATTGCGAAAATTGTAAAATGGTAGAAGACTTTTCTTCTCAGTTCATTCTGCCCCTATGCAAAAAATTTATCATTATTTTCCAAACGCCCATCGTATAAATAATGATAAATTCTTCGATGTTTTCTGTCTCGAGAACAGCGAAAGATCGGCAGTTATCTGTGCGATTCTCGACATCGAGAAAGATAAAGCCGCGGCGATGAAATTACGAGTTATCACACAGATTGACAGACACTCCATTGATAGTAATTCCTATTGGAAATTGATTCGATCGTAATGTCCGGATCTGCCGTACAGTCTTCTTAAGTGGCCACCGTATCTATTATAAATACATACTAATTTATATATATAAGACAATATCAATCTTATTTTTCTCTTGTTTTATTTATTTAATCCTATTTATTTAATAATTAGAAAATAAATTTCGCGCACAGAAAAAAATGTTACGATTGTCACAATCGGAAAAAATGATAATTTTCGCTCATCAATACATCTAGTTGTGATAATCGTAAGATAGACGTATTCTTCTTTACAATCATAACTGTTATAATATGTCAATTTTATCACAATTGTACAGTTCTTATTTTAACCAAAAGATATTGATGGGCGATTTTTGATCGTGGCAACCGTAGCCGTTTCTTTTCGTGTGTATGATGTATACATTATACATCATAAATTCTTTATTCGCTATCTATATAGTATATTTTAAAATAGCTTTAAGTAATTAACTCTTTGTGGACGACTCCGTTTGGAGTCACTCTTTTATTTCATAAATTGCTTGCTGAATTTTTATAAAATTTGGATAGCCTGTAGGATAATTTGATAAAGCTTAAATTTATTCGAATTAGTAAACATTTAAAAATTCAATATAGTAGATTTAATATGACGGAATTTCAAAAAAGTAATTTGATTATCACTTAAAACTCGGGTTTAAGAAGTTATTAATTCCGAAATAATATCAAGTTTCCAATTTTGCTTCGAATAGGTACTGATTTCGAAACTGACTTTCAAACTCTGATTTTGAACATTGTAATACTATAGCATCCTTTATGGAGATTACTGTCTTTTTAAAAATTCGATATTTTTAGGCTATATTCAAACTCAGAAATACTAAGAATCTTCTAATTGTTGCACAGATTATTTTTTTGAAATTTAAATTTTAGAATTCTGAGACCAGAATCGAATTCAGTGTCTGAGACCAGAATCGAATTCAGTGTCTGTTTAGAAAGTAAAATCTTCATTAACTTTATTAGAAGTTACTTTATTAAAAAGCTCCGATTTTAATCCTCAAAGGATTAAAATTAATTGATTTTATAAAGTTATTATTTAACATGACAAATTCGAACATGAATAGGATAATTGTATTTTACTGCATTGTAAAAAAAATTACAACAATTGTAATGGATAATTTTAGGACTCATTATTAAGATGTATCTTTATATAAATACATCTTTATATAGATATACACCTAAAGTCACAGTTTACAAATAACATTTTTTTTATACAGTAATTGTAAACAATTGGCGAAAATAAATTTACAATTAAAGATAAATTTATAGAAATTTTTACATCTTAATTCGCCAACAAATTTCATAAAATTTTTCTTAAGTTATTTTATTGATGTATGTATATATAACAATATAGATAAATATTATTATTATGTTATATGATATTACAAAAATTTGTTCATTTACATAGAAATTAAAATATACTATTATTATTGTGTAATTTTCTGTCAAACATAAAAAAATATTTATACACAATTACAGATAAAAGTATTAATTTTTACAAAAAAAGCATAATTTTATATTTCCATATATTATTTTTATACATATTTTTCATGCAATTTTACATACTTTTCTACAGTGTATGAATCGAATTGTGGTGCGTCTCTTTAAATTGTTTTGCACAGTTATGATTTACCTGTACGCATTGCCACTTAGATTATATGGATTATTGTAGAGACTTTGGGGACGTTCCCGTACATGATATTATGCGTCATTCAATGTCGCATAAGACATGACGGCGGCGTTTCGATCCTCGTTTTGTTCCGTGATTTGAACATTTTCAGTGTTTTTGATCGGTGTATCTTTTCGTCTGCGAATATAATTCATTAATGTGTTTTGAACAAAATGTGCATATTATAGAAAAACTCTGTATTGTTCTTCTCTATAAGTATTGTTTCTCATAGAGAAACAATACTTACAGAGAAGAACAATACTTACAGAGAGAAACAATACTTACTAAATCTAAATAAATCTAAATCTAAATCTAAATGAAGATAATAACGCCAGTTCCGAGTAATGATAAAACTATAGAGATAGGGCGTACTAAACTAAGTCGAAAAGTCCTCTATCATTTTATAATTGTCGCAATGATTAACGAATTTAATTTGCCATTCTCTATCTTTGTGGCTCTCTAGTACTATCCTGTCACGCGCTTGCATTTGGCGATGGGTTGGGCGAATTTAGCTATCTTCATAAGTTAATAACTCCTTAATTGTAAAATGGTAGAGGACTTTTCGATTCAATTTAAAGTTCGCTCTATTTCTAGAGTTTTATCATTACTTATCAAAGCCCTTACCCTGTAAAAATCTACAAGATTGTAATAAATATTGGTCGACATATAATTGGCTTTATTATTATGTTTAATGTATTTTACCACTTGTTAAATAATTTTAATATTCGATAATTAAATATCGCAAAAAATATTGAAAAAAGAAAGTAAATTGGTTAATTCAAAATAATTCTTAAAGTAATTAACATGCAATAATATTTATTGTCAGAGTGGAATATTTGCACATATTAAATTTGCATATATGTGTGCAAAAGTGAACATTAATTTAAACAAAGTATGAAAACTTCTAACTTACTTCGTGAACCTAAAAATTACAATGTACTTCCAATAATTGGATAATCTGATGGTCAGTATGTGATGGATAAATCACATATTTTTTCCGTAATGCACATAATATTTTAAACGAGTTCAATGTATTAATAGAAAACATGTATAACACATATACACATATACATATATAACATATCTACATAGAAATCCCATAGAAATTTTTAATTGATTTTTGTTAACCAATTTTTTTAATTATTTTAAATTGAATTAAAAGCTTATTTTAAATGTATATTACAAGTATTACTGCAAACTTTGTATGACTATTCATTCATTTAAATCAATCGAACAATGTTGACAGTAATAACGTTTTTTTGTAGTAATTTACGTAGTAAGCTATATCATTCTTGGCAATTATAGTTTTTCATATAATTAAAGACTGAATGATGCAAGACTGAAAAAAATTAAAACATCAATATATAAATGTGCAATATTTATTTAAGGAGAGAAATTGTAAGGGCATATATTAATATATTTACGCTTTATATTTATATATTATATATATTTATATATTTATATATTTATATATTTATATATTTACGCTTTAAACAAATTACATACATGCGAAAGTTGTATTCATAATTGTATTCATATTCTGTTTTTATTGAGCAACACATTTTTATAGATTATTTTATTATTTTTATAGATTTACATTTTTTATAAATTTATTTTATTTGATATTAGTTTGTTATAAACAAAAATTTTTTAAATAATAATAAAAATCTTAATTTTTTATATAAATATTTTAAAACTAAAAATGACTTATGCATAGTTTCATTGAATTTCAATTAATTTATAATAAATATTTTGTTTATTTATTGAACGAATAATGTTCAATCATCTCTATGTAACTTTACATAAATATTTTCGAATTCATAAAGTACTTATATGAAAAGATTGAGATTTTTACCATTATTTTATAATACATTTTTATATATTTTTATTAGACTACAAATTTGAAAAATATTACTTTTTATTGAAACATCTTTTGATCCAAGTCAATTGTCTCTAATTTTTTGTGTTACTTTTAAATGCAATTTAGAATAATCTGTAATTTTTTCAAGTAATTCTTAACATACTTATTACCTTATTTGCCTTACAACTTCTTTAACAATCTAAAATACAATCTAAAATATAATCTTTAATAACAATCTAAAAACCTCTTTCT
>NW_012130103.1:853328-862372 GCF_000143395.1 Atta cephalotes | reverse complement strand
TGGGTCGTCCAAAAAGGAGTTGTATAACTCTGGTCAGGGCGCTCATTTCTCTGTCATTATCTACCAGCCTAAATCACGTTTAATCTGACTTGGTCAGAGCCTAGCTCTAGTAGTTTTTTTTTAAAAACTAGCTTCGTGACGAGGGGTTGGATCCCATTTCCTGGATTGTCTAGATTGTTAGACATTCGGCAATGGTACCAACTTTACTCTTATTAGAGGTGCTTGTCACGTCTACCAGTCTCTTGGAATCGCTCGAGGTACAGCACCACTTGGGTCCCACTAGAACTAGCAGTTAGGGCGTATGACTGAGCCAATTTTAAACGTGATTTTGCGTAAAACAGAGGTGACGAATTCGATACGATTAATTTCGTCTTCTTTCGTGTGGAGCTTAACCCTTGTTCGGCATTCATCGTGTGTTTTGCAAGTACTCGTCGACGTGTGGTGTTGATTCCACCGATCGAAATAGAAATCTTATCATGGGTTTTGTAAACGTGGAGTGCCGCAGTGTCGCGCGAAAGACTTTTATAAATGATTAGTCCGCGCGCGTTTATAGTCTATTATTCGCGAGTGTTTTACGCGAGTGTCCTGTGCGAGAGGATGTCAACCCGATTCTGAGAGGAGGAGAGGTCTGAGAGAGGCATCAGGCACCGGCAGAGCAACCTTGCGGTAAATATCATTTTTTTACTTATTAGAATCTTTCTTCTGTTTTTATTCTTGAGTTGTTTTATTTTAATGTTATAATTTAAAAATAATAATTTAAAAAAAGGATTATTTTAAAATTATTTTGTAAATACGAATGTTTAAGAAAATGTATAATTATTTTTATAAATATAACTGAATGGTGAATTATATACATATAAAATTCGATGCATAGAAAAATTGTATACTTATTTTAAAATTTATAAAAATTGATTATTTTCAAAAGAACTTTGCATTTAGTAAATATTTTTTAAAATATTGATTTTTTTATTCTATCCTAATTTAAATTTTATATTTTTATTACAGAATCATCGTAGCGACGTTGCTGATATAACTCTGCCGTTGTACGTCGGATTGGTGAGTAATGAATTAATTTTTTTATTGAGGTAACGGATATGTGATAATTTCATTTAATATACTTTATATCCAGATGCATATATTGCATTAATTTAATAAAAATATACTGATAAATGTATGTACAGCATTCCATATATCCGTTGCCTTGAAATGGATAAGTTATAATAGATTAGGATAAACTTAATCCTGAATGCCTCTTCATTCTAGAATTTATTGTGCATGCACTGTTAAATTTATAATTTTACGTTACACCCAGTTTGAATTATTTTTAATCATTTTTATAAGTCACCACTCCTCTTACTCAATATTTCGTCAATTTAACTAAAACAATAGAGTAAAACTGTTTAATTAAAAAAATTATTAAAGGCTAAAATTTTCTAAATTTATACGTTAATATGAATACTTTGATACTAATTATGAATAATTCAAACTTTGATATTAATGCAATCTCAAAACAATGATATAAATAGACTGATCCAATGTGGTTTTTTAAAAATGTATTGCATTTTACTTTTTACACTAAAATATTATGTCTTGATACATTTGAAAGTAAAAATAAAAGATAATAAAATATTCGTATTTTTTTAAATATGTAAAATATAGGAAATTAAAAAATATAAAGAATATACGAAGAGCAGAATTCCAAAGTGCATTTTATCCAAAATTTTATTTTTTTAGTTAGAGATGGCGTAGTATCTGGTGTTGAAAGATTCATATTATAAGCTACTCTGAATGTTCAGAAAGTATTTTTTCAGCGTTAATTTATATGCTAAAAAAACATAGATATTTCGAAATGCATTATGTTTTTTAACTAGAGACAAACAAAAAGCATTTGTTTAACATTTTTAGTAATCGTTTAGCAATTTTGATATTTCTTACTGATTGGCATATTATTATTTTTTGTAAAATGCATAATTTTCTTGTGTATAGAGTTTCTTTCTTTTTCGTTTTGTGAAAATTACAAATTTTGGACAAAACGCATTTTAAAAGTCTGCTCCTCTCATATATAGAAAATAATTAAAGTAAATAGAATTGATATCATGATATAGAAATATTTGTTAAGGTATAGTAAAAATTTTTTTATGGGTGAATATGTAATATGGATGATAAGTATGATAAACAAAAGTAATTATTCATAAACATATACAATTTTATATGAAATGTGTCCATACATTTCTTTTTTTTGTAAAATTACTTTTTAGTGTAAAAATATAATAATATGAAAATATTAAAAATAATTAAAAGGGTAATTTTCACATTATTTATTTTAGAGAAAATCAAGTTCAAAGAAATATAAAAAATTACTTATGTATAATTATAAATATTACTTATGTATAGAATTATACATAATTGAGTATGAGCATTTTTTAATATTTTTCCAAACTTGTTTTTTTTTTAAACGAACAATGCGAAAATGATCCCTTTAATCATTTTTTTTTCACATTGCTATTGTTATTTCTATTATACTAAAAAGTAATTTTATAAAAAAAATAGAAATGTATGAATATGTATGAACATATTTCATATATGATTATTTTTATGAATATTTATATATGTTTATATATATTTATACATATAGAAAAAACAATCTAAATTTAAATAAATATTTATTTGAATATTGCCAACTAAACGTTTACTTACAATACATAAGTATTTAATGAAAAGAAGTAATTGTTGAATCAAATTAATGTTTTTTGTAGCAAATAAATATTGAGTTGTCCAGAAAGTTCGTGCCGACTAAAATTTAAATTTTAGTATACATTTATTAAATTAAAATTTTCTGCGTTATCCAATATATTTTTATATTTAATAAATATATAGTTGCTATTATTCAAATGAATATTTATTGAAATTTAAGATATTTTTTCTCAGTGTATTAATGTATGAACAATTTTTTACCAAGAAGTATTATTTTATTATTTTTTCTATCCTATATTTAAATATTCGTTCAGGATTACATTTATATATAAGTTGGTGTACAGAAAGCAACATAGATATACATATGTGTTGAATATTATTTTTTAAGATATTCTTTTAATTATTTCATATTGATTTGTACATGTACTAAAGAAAAAATATTATAATAGAACACATATGCCATGCAGCTTTTGATCTCGCTTTTTTATAAAAGACATTTTACGGTTATTAATTTTTATCTCAATACACCGACTTTAGCCTAAGCTTTTATAACTTATTCATATATAATAACTGGATTTTATACCAGTTAAAGTAATAACATGATGTAAGATCCAATATACATTTTATCAAGAAATAGAAGAATTTTATCTTGTAATTATTTTAAAATCTCGTTCAAAATTTTGTCACTTAAAATACTTAAAATACTTAATTTTGAAATAATAAATTATACAAAAATGATTCAAATAATTATTCATAAAATACAAAGATATATGTTTATCAATGCATACAGAAAAATATCAATCTACTACTAAGAAACGTGATTTAATTTATTTTCTTTCTTTTAAGAGACGGTTACTTTTAATAAAGAATATTTTCTTGATAATAATCTTAAAATATTTTAATTACAAAATTTTAGAAAAATTCATTATTATAAATTCAAAACAAGAATTTTTTTCTTTTGAAGAATATTATAAAATTAATCAAAGAGACGAACTTTTTGTAACCATTTCGTGAACATATACAATTTGTTTTAATTTAATAAACTTAATTAAAATATTAAACTTGCTACGATTCAAGATACATTTTGAATAAATTTAATGTTTCTGATGAAATTACAAGATTTGCTGATATATAATATAAATTTTTGAAATACTTATTATAAGTTATTATTACTTGCATGGAGTAATTATTACTTGCATATTTTTCTGTGTGCGTGTGTGAGAAAATTATCCCTTTCGGATCTTGCATCATTTATCTGAATCTCATCTCCATATGCTTTGAGATGAGATTCAGTGACGAATCGTTCGAATCGTTAAAAATACATAGGCCTTGAATTTTATTAAGGATGATCGATTTAATAATTTTCAATTTATTTTTTAAATTAAAGTTTTGTTGTTTGTGTTGTGTAAAATTTTTATTAAGAAATTTAATCTAATTTTAATATTTGAAATCAAAACATTGTTGACATAAAGATTTTTTAAATTTAAATTTTAATCGAATATTTACATTTTTCATTTCAAATAAACGCGAAAATTATTTGTGGAGTTATTACTTAATGGAATTATTACTAATAATTGTTCATGATAATATTTAATTAATTTCATTAATATGATGGCCCCTTCGCGACGCGTTCGTGTTTCGCGCATCAAAAGCGTAAAAAATCTTACGCTTATTGCCAGCGATGTTAGTCGGCAACAAAAAGGAATATTTCTCCTTATTGTATATTTCTGCTATAAAAAGCCAGAATATTGACCAGCAATGAAAGGTGAGTTCAATCTGGTCAGAAGAAAGAAGAGGATCTGTACGAAGTAAGTTGTGTAATATCAATTTGCTTTTAAAAGAGTGTATTTGTGTTATGTAAAGATAATCTAAATTCGGGAAGGTAACTTGCTCGCAAATTGCGAGTTCTTATATTTTTTAAAATTATTATTTATTTAAAATACAAAAATAACCACCAACAGAGCTAACGAGAGAGCCACTACGGACAATCAAGCATAAGTTTTATAAATTTTTTAATCTAAATAATTTGCGCTTGATTATTCGCATTGATTTTTATTAGCCTCGTTATTTGTTAATTCTTTTTAAGTATTTTAAAGATTGAAAATCTTTTTTAATTATTATTGTTTATTGCTTATTTAATATGATCGTGATTAGGTTTTTTCGTTGAATTTATTAGAACGCGATAGGGCATGGTTAGACATTAACTGCTGCGTTCAGCAGAGAAAGTAACTTCGCAACTGTTGTAAAATTCTGCAATATGATATTAATTTGTAATTTATACTTCTAAATCCATAAGGAACCAAAAGCAAGAATCAATCGTATCGAAAAATTTTACAACATTTGCAAAGCTACTTTTTCTGCTGAACACATTCATTATCGTATGTATTATATTCGCGTTGTTACACATGTTGTTACACATAAATGAAGTAATGTAGATAGAAACGGGTTGAGATAGGACACGCGAATAGGCATGAATAAATGAAAATACGGGTAGAATAAGTATGGATAAGTAGGAACAATAAATATGGATAGGTAAGGATACTCCTAAAACACAATCATTTTAAAATAAAAAATTAAATTACGAATCAAATGACATTTAAATAAATTTCGCGATTGGACAATTAAATTTTATATATAATTTTATATTAAATATTATTTAAAAAAAATTATAATAAAACTAAAAGATATTACATAATAAATCTAACTAATAAACTGTGTGATATGTAGATAGGGATACATAGACATTATATGTCATACATATACATACTTGAGAATTGGGAAAGTGGGATTAATTAAATAAAATTTTAAGTTAATTTTAAATTTTATTTAATTATATCAGTCCATTCCAGTTATCAAATATGAAAATAAATCAAATAAATTTCAAATATTATTGAATTTTCAAATCCCTTGAAATTAAACTTAATTTCTTATAAAATTCTATACATATACAAAGTGTACTGAAAAAAAATATAGTCAATTTTAATAAATATTTAGTTAATACTGCCAACTGAATATTTATTAAATATAAAGATATATTTATTAGATACAAAAAATGTTAATTTAACAATCATTTTTTTTTATTGAACAGGTATTTATTTACTAAGTAAGTAAAGGTTTAGTTGGCAGTTATTGAACTAAATATTTATTAACTATATTTTTTCTCAGTGTAACGTATCATATCATAATTAAATTTGTTATAAATAAATATATGTATAATAATATTAAGTATGTAATAAAATTTATGTAAACTATGTCCAGATAAATACTATCATATTTCCTTTTTTAAATTGCAATAATTACTAATAAATTATATATTTACTGGAATATATATATCCATATTAAATATCTATTCAATACAGATAATATTTATCTTGTCATAGTAAACCAAATTCGCGTAATTGATGTAAATTATATGAAATCGACGAAATATATAAAACAAAAATTGTTTGTTGACCTAGTATAAGTTTGATAAATATTTAAATTTAAAACTTTTTTTAATTTGAATTTTATTTTGAATATCAAAAAATCATTAATAATTTTAAATAGCTTCTAATTAAAATTTTGTTTAAAATAATCGTCAACTCTTTCTTCGTATTTATTAATCTATAAAATTAAATAAGTCATAAAGATTGGAGCTTTGAGTAAGACAATGGTTAAATATTAACTTCTTGCTTGCTTTTTGATATTTACATTTTTAACATTACAAAATTGCAAGTATATTTTAATGATTAATTTATTATGTACCAAGATCTCATCGCTGTCCTTTGTATCAAATAAATGCCAATGATTACGTGGTTTGTACCGATGAAAATCGAAATCATCATGGAGAATTATTCCTCGTCGCTATTCGTAAAGTCCATTCGCGAAGTCTAGTTTGGTCTTAGGAATTCTTATACAGGATTGGAATTAATTTCGAGTTTTCTTGTCTATAGTTATTAGAAATAATAATTTTATCAATAAGTCAATAACAATTGCTATAGATTTTAAAGTCAAGTTGCGAAATTAATTCAGTGGTATATTTTAGCATACAATTTTCGTTGCTTTCTTTGTTTTATTAAATATTATCCCATAAAACGGTCTTAATAATAATAAAAATTTAGTATTATATAATTAATGAATATATAATGATTATTTGTTTAAACCCAAATTATTAAGTAAATAAATTTAAATAAATCATTTCGGCGCGCGTTTCTACATACATAATAATAAATTCATACAAGAATTATATAAGCATTAAGATCCAGTTAGACCGTTCAAGATTTTGATTTCTATAATTTGTATTATCATATATACAGTCCTATAATATTATATTGTTTGAATAAATTTAAATTTTATACAAATAATTTGCTTATTTTTCAATGATTCCATGATTGCTTTAAGAAAAATATGGTTACGAATGAATATATTTCATTTTCTAACTGTTATTTTTAAAGTCATTTTTAGGTATTGGCATTCCCGCCATTTAAGAATATTATTAATTATTAATTTATATATGTACACTTTTCTATAATAAAATACATGATGCAGATATTATGAGATTATATTTAAAAATTTTTGGTCTTTGTGGACTTTGATAATTTTTATCAAATATTTCACATTCTTTTAAGAATCGTAATTACATGAATTTAATTAAAAATGTGTAGGTATAAAAAATTCGAAATAAGTCGAATGAGCACTCTTATATTAATAATTAAAATTTTGGGAAAATACACAAAAATAAGGAATTGTTAAATTTTATATAATAAATTTTTCAGTATAAATGTTCTTTAAATTTCATTATTATCGAGTTCGGCTTTTGAAGAATTGGTACACGAGAAACTTTTGTACCCATACATAAAAAAATTACAATAACGCATTTTGTATTTTATTATTATTAAATATATTTATATATTTCTTTGTAACCGCTATTCCATAAAGAAATCATTCTATCCATGTATTTTTAATAAGAGATGATTTGTAGTGATGTGTGGCAGAACATACATACATTTTCTCGCGAATTTTAATATTATATTAAAGCTTGTGATAAAAATGGTAATTGTAATTGACATTCTACCAAAATTATTATTATCGTAAGATCTGGAAGATTCGAAATTCATACTCTCTTATAACAAAACCGCTGGTATTTGACGGATTGCTTAACTTTTCTTTGCAAATGCATCTTATGAATTTGACGTAGAATCAGAGTACATTGAGTTTGCTCTCCACTATGAAGATTGTTCTTCTTTGTGAGTTACTAATCCGCGTATCACAGGGCGGAGAGATCTTGACATAATCAATTTATTGGGATATTGATCAAAGTTTGAATTTAATTAATGTACATTAAATTAATGTACAAGAAGGGTTATTAGAGCCTAGCAGGTTAACGTGTGCTATAATTATAATTCTTGAAATTAAAATCACATAAACAATATTCAACAAACGAAGTTTCGATCTTTTTCAACTTTTCCTCTTCAGTGTATGTGTACAAGGTTGTGAGATAAAAACTTATATATGTTAAACTTGTATAATTTATTACAATATCGCATAAACCTATTGTGTTCTTACTTATTATCTTCTACATTATGAATTGAATTCATATTGAGCCGTAACTTATATTCTTAATTACTAAACATTGGTTTAGAAAAATTTATTTTATATATTGTATGTATTTTCGACGTTTTCATATAATCCCGTACAAGATTTGTTAATTATGTTTCAATATTATATTTTGAACAGCATTTCTAATTGTATATTGTATTGTAAACAATTATTATAATTGTAATATTGTATAAAGAATTACAATAGAAGACAATATTTAAAAAGTTATTGCAATATGATTAGCCAAATACAATAAAATAAACATAAAAATAAAAAAATTAAAAATATACTTACCTACAAAATCGGACTAATAAATTTATTAATAGTTCGTTTTTTTTATAGATAAGTATACAAAGAAAAGAGGACCGTCGATAAAATCGGCGGGGGTGGTGGAGGGCCTCTAGCTGTTTTTTGTTAAATTAAACCTTAATTTAACGATATATGATTGAAAAGTTTGAAGTATATTCAGAGACTCTATAATTTGCTAGTGAGTTATAGAGACTTTGGAATATACTTACATACTAGTATTATAATTATGTTTAGTAAAGACAAGCTGAAAATTTGCATTAAAAAACATAACTTCGTGATTCCATTTTTATGCAGACGCGTATTATAAGATAAAATTCGCTAAATTAACTTGTTTGAATTCAAACATCCACTTCTTCAGTAGCCCTCTGAAGCAGTTTGCGGTTATAGGAAAAAAGTTCTCGTGTCCTCTCTCAGGTTTCTCTCTGCGCATACGAAACTCTCTCTCTCTCTCTCTCTCTCTCTCT
>NW_012130103.1:846373-852799 GCF_000143395.1 Atta cephalotes | reverse complement strand
GACTATTTTTATTAACACTTATATTATTTATAATAATTATTAATGCTTCCATATGTCTTAATTATTTTTCTTTTTCCATAAAAAGTGTTTTCTTTAGAACGATAAAAGATATATTTTTGTTATCCGAAAGTGCATCTATAATCAGCATAACAAAAGTTTGCTGTTCCGACAATATAAAAAGAAACGACAAAAGAAATTTAAATGAAGCAAAAGTTATTCGTCATACAGAATTCGTCCCGCAATCTTCTTCTCGGAGACAAAAGGAAAGTTTCTAATAACGCTTGACAATTTGCGTAAATGACGTACCGGTCTTGACATAGGAGAAAGGGGGGAAAATGTAGAAATCTGCGTGTAAAGAATAGAGACAGGGAATAACATAGCTCTACGCATTTCCTGGCCAGAACAAGACTTGGCTCTTAAGCAGACGCGACGGTACACTGTATAAATGGCACGCAAAGTGCGTGCTGCCGTTTTAGTTCTTTTTATAAAATAGAAGGAGGATGGTCGTTGCCAAGAAACTCAGCATTGTCTGTCTGGTAACGAGAGTTCCAAAACATCTAAGTTATTGTGTTTCGTGATACGTTCGAACGAGACTGCGTGTGAGGTTGATATGTAGAAAACACAGAATAAAAATATTGTATATTGACTTAAATAGAACAACTCTGTGCACCATAAACTGAAAATATGTGAAGTTATAAGAACAACAAACAAAAATCATACAATTTATAATAAAAATATATATCTTCTATGTGACAATTATATGTATCCTTTATAAAAATTTAATATTGAAAGATCGTCATATTAATTACTTATTTTAAACACTGAAAAAACAATTTTGCTGACATCTAAAAATTTGGGTAGATACAGAGCTGAGAATAATTTTGTTGAGTCATTAAAATAATTGTAGAAAAATTCATGATGAACAATGCTGCAAAAAGTTTTATCCTAAGAATTAGCTTGGACATTCTATACAATTATTTTATTTATGATAATCCAAGAAAATTATTTTTAGATTTGTGTTTAGCTAAATTTTTAAATACTGCAGCAAAATTGTTTCCGGATGCTTTTAATACTCAAAATAATTAATCACTACTTTCAGTAATAAAATTAAAATGGTCCATATTAAATTGGATTTATGTAAGAAATATTTTATACGAGAGTTATACGAAAATGATAATTATGTAAATTTTCATTATAAGTGTGTGATTTAATTTTTACTTGTTGTTAATATAATTTTACATACATTTTTTGATTATGTACGATTTATATAATGCTAATCAAGATTTGAAGTTGATATATCTATGTTTATTGTTCAACATATTAACGGCATGATTTTTCTTATCGCAAAGTAAAAAGTTGAATAGTCTAAATTAGCTATCGGTATCATGAACTTGGCTGTAGGCTCATATTTTTGCTCAGAGTGTTTAGGTGCATCGACCCTGGTCCTAAAATGAGTTTGGCGTTGTGCCGCCGTACAGAACGGCATGATGGGAATGTGTTTTCGGAAGACAGATGCGAATACGGCTAATATATCCTTACTTGAATGTAGGCGATGCGTATCTGCTTGACGAGTGCTATAATGGTGACCAAGACATCTTTGGATTCGACAAATATATCGCGTCAGCGACATAGTTATCTGCCGCCTGCCAATCCATTTCCAAAACATCCAAATCATCAATACGATGAGCATCACATTATCAACAGCAATCTGGAGAAACTAGGGTCCTCCAGAAATCTACACGCAGAGCATTCAATGGGACTTCAATCCGCGTCGACTTTAAGTAATTACAAGCAAAAGTCGCAAACGGGTCCTCAGAGGTATTAAAGTTGTTATTTCTCTTTTTCGTAATTACGAAAGTATGTGAAAGAAGAAAAAGAAGTTATGAATATACGTAAAATGATATTTACATAATTTTGATATTTTAATATTATTTATTAAAATGTTTCAATTAAAATAATTAATTTTTTTAATACGATGTTGAAATTTATAAATTTTACTTAAAGATTTTCTTTTTAAGAAATTCTCATTGTTGAAAATTGGAAATAATCTTTAACTTATGTAAAGTTTTTATATATAATATGTAAATATTTATATATATTTACGTATTTATACATATTTACATATAAAATACATATAAAAATCTCTACCATTTTAGCATCGATTTTTTCTAAGCCAAAGTTGAAGATTATTTATCGCAATTTCCAATTTTCAGCAATGGAGAAGAAAATTTAAAATTTCTAAATTTTAATATCGTGCTAAAAAAATATAATTAAAAATTATTTTGATTTAAAAACACCCTTAAACAAGATTTTTAAATATATATACAATAAATTACATTTCCATTTCGTGCACATATTATACCATATCTTCTTTTTCTATACTCGGAGGTTTCTTACAAAAATTCGTCAGGACGTTTGGCTTTCGGCGAAAGTGCCGAACGCATCTCCGTCGCCTCCACCGCCACTGTCGACGACGACGATCATGACGACGACATCAACGTTATCGGGACCTCAAGATATCCGAGAATATCACCGTCACGTACCTCGATTCGCGGATCAGGATGTTAAAGTACTTGACAGATATCTGACAGACGAATTGGATGACGATAAACTGCCGTATGAAAAAGTTGAGACATATTATCGTCGAGGACCACAAGATATAACGGCAGTCATCAAGGCCCTTGATCGCTTCCTAAGTCATACTCTCAACGACGATGGTTATAATAGCAAGGTACATCCACCACCCAATCCCATTCTGGCCCTCGTATTGTCCCGATACGGGCGTTACGTGCCTGGACCGCGAAATCCTCGCGTATACGCGTATTTGGCGGCAAACAACATCCACAATCATCAGCCCTTTGGCAAGTACAAATACGAGTTCGATGAGGAGCCGATTTACACGAGAAGATAGCAAATACACTAAATATATATGTATATGTTAATTTGCGCTTGAAAATATGATAATATTACCAAATATGTAATAATAAAATGTAGTAACTTCAATTAGCTAGCTTGTTAACTTCAATAGAAAAATTTATTCTCACAGAACAATTATCAAAATGTATGATAAATAACAATAGATAGATTATAACGATAGAATGTCTATATAAAAAAATTAATAAAATGATCGGCAGGTAAGTGAAATATTTCTTACACTTGTCATGCTCTGAGATTTTAGAATCCTTATAGGAATTTCTCAATTCGTACATGATAAAATATTAGATGATATCTAGACTGCTATTGCCTGTAAGCTATCGCACGTAATTCATAACATTCTTGACTTCCTTTATATCAAGCCATATAAATCCATATATAAATATAACGCTATCTGATGCAATTCTTTCGCGGAAGAAAAAAAGATATGATTGTTAAGATACAAGAATTTTAATTTCGAACTATCGTCTTGAGTTGCGAAAATCGAAAAATGAAGATGAATACATTTGAGAAAAAATATGAATTAAGGATATTTTGGCTGTAGAATATCGCCTAAAAATATCAAAAAGCCAATATCAATCAATAAAACCAATCGGTAAAAAAAATTTATCGTAAATATGCTTTGAAACTAACTGCAAAAAACAACAAATTATTTGACTTTTAATGATTTATGCAGAGCAATTGCCATATTTGCTACAGTTTTAGATAAATAACTTTTAAACGAGTAAAAGTCGCGTTTCATGATACACATTTTTCGCGTATCGTGTAATCAATTAGAGGCGTTATATAGACATAACGCGTAATGCTTCTGACCAATCAGATGCGATACCTATATCGCATTATGCAAAAAAATATGTGTTATAAAATGGTATCCTAAGTGAATTCAAATAAACTTTTATATGAATATTTATTAGAATCTTATATATATATTTTTTTATTTAATTTGTAAATTATTTTATTATCTTTGCAAATAAGTAACTATAATTTGATTTACACTGTAAAAAATAAAATGTTAATTTTAACTTATAGTCGTACAGTGGACTTTCTGAGACATGCAAAAATATTAAAAATAACATTTTTGTATTAATTTTAACATTTTTGCGTGTTTCAGAAAGTCCACTGTACGACTATAAATTAAAATTAACATTTTATTTTTTACAGTGTATATAAGAATCAACGCAAAACAAAAAATTGAATAACTTTAAACCGAATTGAATAACTTTAAACTTTAAATAAGCGAATTGTGATTGCGAACTTAGATTGGACACAGATTCTTAGTCAAAATAATAGAACAATTTATGAAAAATTTTTTTTATTTTTACTTATGCTTTGAGTTATGTGACACATAAATTTTTAATACAATGATTCTGAATACTCGCATCTTCTAGGCGTGGATCGGACATTCGTTTTTTTCTTCGGTGCTCGGAACATAATAAAAATATTCCCCGTGTCGCCTACAATGTAATTTGTCTCATAGCTATTCACAAAGGCATAACGATGCCCATCAAGGCTCTCAGCCGCTTCCTGCGCGGGATCCTGAACAATCGTAGTTCTCTCTGTAGCGCAAACTGCGTTCCGTTGGTCAATCTTGCATTAAACGATTAAACGTTTGCTGACCGCGCTTAAACACGAATGGTACGTATGCGTGCATTACGTTTTATTTGCTCATAATCGACGAAATCGATATCTTTGGCAAGTTTGTGATCAAATTTAAACATTTGTGGAAGCGATTCTGCGTTAGCATTACAATTGTCTTTGTCGTGCGGCAGCTGTGCCGTAATTAACAGAATGAATCTTTAGAAAGCGCTATTAAAGGAATCCTTAACTCACTGTCGCGATCTGACGGTTAATCGATATCACACAGAATTTATCCTTGAACGTATTCACAATCGGATTTTACGGCGGGTTAATTGAAGTAGTTGAGAATCCGCTCGGAGAAACTCCGATTAAGCAGTAAACTACTCTCGTTATACATTTCTGTCTTATCATTGGTCTGAAAATAGGTATTCCTCTGTTCAATGTCATTTATTTAAACTACGATTGTCCTCTCGGCGAGATAGATTCGCAATTGTAAAACAATTATTGATTATTTTAGATTCAGATAATTGTTAAGTACACAGTGGCGGGAACGAGATGATTAGTTGGAAAAGCAACTTTCACCGAAATAACGCGGAAACATAATTTACAGGCATATGAAGATAAATAGATGATCCCGCGCAGATCTCAACCCGCACATTAAATTTCACCCTTAACGCGGGCGTAACTGTGCAAACTCAGCTAAAACACACAATCGCAATTAATATACTAAACCTCCTCCCCCTATTGTATATAAATATTCAAATATACATTACGCCCGGATACATTCTATCCGTTTCCGCAAGATTATTCTATGAATAAATTTTGAATTAGACCGTGACATATATGTACGGACATATCGTTATCCGGATGTACGCAAGCTTCCATTTACATTGGCAAGCTTTAATCAATAAATATGAATACATATTGCGTGTTATTCAGAATGGATACTCTAAAAGATTTTAAGAAGTGATTTCTTAAACAAATTCAAAACAGAAACTTCATATGGTAATATATGCACGAAGTGCATGAGTTTCAAATATAGTGTCAAAAAAATGAAGGAAAAACTTTATTTTTTCGCGAAAAATATCAAAAACTTAAGTTATTTTAACTTTGTATATGTTTGTATATGTTAAATTTCATCAAAATAGCTTGAACGGTTTTTGAAATTTTGCAACGTATGCATTTAGTAAATAATAAATTAAATTAAATTTAAAACCTTTTCTTGAGTTAAATTTCATTGTTTTAGTAAATTATCTTAAGTAGGAATGGCATCTTATAAAAACAACGCAAATTAGGTGTGTAATTTGACATTATTATACATATTTAATATTTATATATATATATGTGTGTGTATACATGTTCACAGCCTATACATGTTTTTGTTGTTTTCATTTGCATTGCTGATAGGAGTAATAAATTTGGCGGGGATACGCGAAAATCGATCAGCTATAACGCGTTCGACAAGCGCTGTAAACGAACGTATAACAAAATTACAAAATGCATTTCGAAGGAATATGATCCGTGGCGGGATGACGAAGGAAGATATCGAATTTGGCCAGGTTTTCGCAGGTTGTTTAATCTTACCGTTTGAAGTGAAATTTGTCGCAGGATCATAAAACAGACGACCATACTCTTAAATGATTGCTTTTCGTCCACTAGGAAAGCATACTGTCGGAAAATCGTGTTTTTCGTGTTGCTTCGTTTCTTCGAGATTTATGGTAGCGAAATCGGTGAGTCTTAATAACTTTGGCCGGATATCGATACATATACTCAAGGTCAAGTGGTGCACAGACTTCCTCTATGATGTCTTTCTATTTTGTTCGAGAATAGCTACATCCGAATTGGATTATCCGTCTGTTATCGATTTGATACCTGCCGCGAAAGACTAGAGAAGGTCGTCGAACCTTAAGAAAA
>NW_012130103.1:837160-840606 GCF_000143395.1 Atta cephalotes | reverse complement strand
GAGAGAGAGAGAGAGTATGCACTACGAACACTCAGTAATTGCTACCGTGTTTATAATTGTTGCGCTCTCCTTCGTTCCTTTGTGAGCAACGGTTCTTGAGGTATGCCGCTCCTTCTTCCGGTGACCCTCACGCGCACCGCCTAACACCACTCCGCCACGGTAGCTGAAGCTACCCCTTGAGCTAGGTTCGCGAGACGCTGAGCGAGACGGAAAATTAGTCCGCGGGTAGTAATCGATGGTCTGCATCTCTTCGTCCCTCTACGGGGTGATTTAGCGCTGACGAAAAAGTCGCCCCGAGGGAAAAGTGTGAGCTCGCACTTTATTCCCTTCTTGTATTCTTTCATGCCTCTCAAGACGGCGCCTCGTTCTTTCTTACATTGTTGCGAATGCACAGTGAAAATTAATGCCACTGGATAAAACGCTGGATCTATTATATCTGTTATATTTTAATCATTTCTTCTCGCAAGCTTAATGACTTTGTATTTAAAACAAAAAAATCTTATTAATGATTTTTAAAGTTGTAATCATGAAAGGATATTAAATGAAATATTAAATGAAAATTAACCGAGAATATTTAACACAATTAAGAGAAAACGTTTCAAGTCTCGGCCTAGGTAATATTTTTCGTTAATAAATTTTTATTAACAGTTTTTCAACATATTAATATCTTTATAATATGATGTTTGATTGTAGCATCAAATTATTAAAATTGCTTCAATTTAATTCGCGATTACTAGAGTAATTTTAATTGCATTTATAGTCCGGAAAATCAATTCAGCGCGCAGTTCGAAAAGACTACAATATGGTATATGTGCAAGTATATACATATATAGTATATATTAGTAATATTCAAATTATTTAAAGTAATGAAGATTCAGCTTTGACCGTATCACTGTTAAATCTGTAGTGTCAAATTTAACCTAATAATTTAACGTAACACAATATAGTGTCAAATGTAATTATTTTGGTAAAAAATAACGATATATTTAGTAGAAGCAGTGGCGACTCAGGTTAAATTTGACACTATATATAGATTTAACAAGCATTTTAAATTTCTAGTATTGATTCTCACATACACAGTCTAAAATAAGATTCTTAATTTTGTTTAAGAAAAAAATGGTTATATTCGATCAGAGCGGATTTGTTTAGTGTATTTTTGTGTGAATTTTATAATTTCTAGTTTAAGTATTTAACTGTGCGCTGATTATTTATCGGTCTTGAAATACAATCCTAAACTGAAGTTTAGCTGGAGCACGTAATATTACAAATTAAATTGAGAAGAACTTTAATATTACTGATATTAACGAGCATCTTTACTGTAGAGAATTTATTGTGAAAAATATGATCTTAGTTGGAAATCTGAAATATCTGAATTTCTCTCATTTCCGTGCAGTTGTCTTTCCAATTCCAATCATGAAAATAGATATTCCAGCAATTGATAAAACTTTGATAAATGTTTCTAAAAGATTAATGAAAAAAAAATGTTAAATTATTTTTCTAAAAAATAATTAATTAATTAATTAATTAAAAAGTTACAAATAAAAATCATAAATACAGTTCAACAAAAGAGTGTAGAATATTTCGCAAGCCTCTTCTCGGATCTACCGTGGAGTTAACAGCATTCCCGTGAAATTTGCGACGAGCGCGAATTTATCTGTCTCGACGCGCGCGACGCAGTGAGTTACATCAAGATTTATAACGGCGTTGTGTCGGGGGACTTTCGAAGACGTCGGACGTCGACGCCTATTTATTTGGTAAGGTCGACGACGCCTTGTTGCCGTTCACCTCGAATTTCCTGTTCCGTCGCGACTCGATCAAGTTGGCCCGCGTTGCCGTCGGAACCGGCCGCAGGAACCACTTATATTCGTGTTTATTACATCGAGATGTGACGTCACTTCCTGAGGGAGGGAGGACGGAATAACTTCATCATCGTATCCCACAGACGTGGCGGTGGCGACGGCGGCGATGGTGGATCCCCCCTTTTGAATAGAGTCGAATGGATCCGCGCATCGGTTCTCTTCCTCACTTCCTCTCTCCGGTCTTTCGCCGCTTCCTCTTCACCCTCATCTTCCTCCCCGTCTCTCTCTTCATCAGTCGTAAAGCTCTATCCTCCACTTTATATACGGCTTCGAGAATTCGCTTCGAGAGCTCCGATACCGACTGCCTTTGATTCGAGCACCGAGAAGAAGAGCACCGTGTTCAAAAGATGGTTGGAAAGTCGATGTCGTCGAATGAAAAACGCCCAGGCTGACTTCCGCCGGACGAGAAAATGTACAGGGAGGAACAGAGGGTGGAACCGCAGATGGCGAGCTGCGAATTCGTCGCTCGATTCGCACTTTGCATAAGAACGATCGGCCGCTCTTTTCACCAGTTCTTCCATCGCTTTCTTCCGCTTTTATCGTAACTTTTTGTGCTTTCACTTCGCCCGACTGGGAACATCTTTCTCGAAACGCTCGATAACTTCTATCGTGTTGCGATTCAGTGAGAGATGAGCGCTGTCGAAGCACGTGACGTTACACAGAATATCTATTTTGCATTAAAATATATGAGTATTTCTTATGTATATAGTATACCTTTTTTTTAAATACACTTAGAAAAATACTTGATTCAAATATTTCACAAGTTCATATATCCGCAAATTTATAATAAATTCATCACAAGAATTAAATTTTCAAAATATATTTTGAATCCTAAAGTAAATTTAATACTTCAATCAAGAGGGATTATTAAATTGTAATAAAACAAATTTGTGATTTGTTTATTATATAAAGTCGCTTGTTCAATCAGTATTATAATATTCTTAAAAAATAAATGAATTTTTGTTTTTTTGAATACATCATAATGCATTTTCTAAAATTTGTCATAATTACTTGTTTAACATTATTAAGAATATTATCTATTTTTTGTTAAATATAACCGTAATCTAAAAACATGAAAATAAATTAAGTAATCACTTTTTGTAATAATGAATGAATATGTTTCTGTGTGTATATTTATCTTTTCTGCACAAAAAAAATAATGTTATTATTAATTATTATATGTTATTATTAGTCTTATTAATGGCATTAGTCTACAACAATTTGATTGAAAATAATCTTGTTAGTTCAATAAGCATCATGAAACAAGTATGCTCTAGTTAATAAAATGTTATTTGTTTCATCAATTCATATTATCATAGAATTAACAAGATCATTTTCAATTAGATTGATGTTAGCTAATGCTATTGATAAAACATAATTTGTTTTCGTGTAAAAAAATCTATTTAATAAGATAATTAAAAAATGCAATATTAGAGGGAAAAAGTAATAGTGTTAAATGTTCCTCACTTATTCATTTTCTTCATCAATATATGTTTTAATGTAAATCTTTTGTGGATATTCGAGAGCTCGATTGCAACTGTCGTTCGATATCTTTTTATCTTACAATATATATATATATATATATAT
>NW_012130103.1:818172-837140 GCF_000143395.1 Atta cephalotes | reverse complement strand
GTACGACGTACGTTACGTTAGTACTACGTTCGTTACGTACTTACTTTCTTTATTACTATATATATATATATATATATATATATATATATATATATATATATATATATATAGGTATAACATCAAAGGCTCTCATAGCAATGAATAAAGGTGACTTCTTTATGGATATATAGCAACGAGCGTGAAACGAGTAAATGACATCGCACAGTCTTGGTAATCTATCGCTTCGCTGGTCCCGGCGCGATTCTGCCTTCTCTTCTTTCAGATGTAAATGCATTTCCAAGAGAGATCGAATACCGCAGACTCGTAAAAAGGAAAATAGTAAAGTCGCTCCATTATCATTTCTTGTCAAGACGTACGGCTACTCATTTTGTAAAGTATGCATTCAGAGCCAAGTAAGATAATTGTTTACAGCTGTACTGCATATGCAAGAGTCGGCAAGAAGATGATCCCCGAGATAGAGTTGTTCCGCTATCTTAGAAATTAGACGGTTGTCTAGGTATTCGCGTATGCAGACGCCTCTCTAAATTGATAATTAGATAATCTCCCGGCATCTGGCGAATGTAAAGATCTCTTGTGCATATGAGGACCTTGCGTAGACCACTCATTTTCGAATTAGACGACCGCTTAGAGCCTCCTGTAGCACGAGAATCTCATGGAAGGATCCGAGAGATTCTCCACGGCTAAATCATGGTCTTCATTTTACTTCCGGGGCAAGCAACTTGTGCACTTGTAATAGCTTCTCATATAACAACCTCGCCAGACCTGCTAATGTTACGCTGCGGGGACTTGATATAATTTTCACCTAAGACGTGGCTAGGTGTAGGTTTGCCCAGATCCGTGACGGTCATGCCATATTCGCATAATAATGGCTATGTTAATAACAGTTGAGTGAGACTTATAAGTCAGAGACTTAAAACTTAACTTTAAAGCTTAAAAATTGTACGTAAATATTAAAGTTTTTATAGCTTCCTTAAATCATTTTATTACGAGAAAGACTATTTGCAACTATTACTAAAATTTCTTGATTTTTAAAAAAAAATGAGATCCTTTTCCAAGTTATTGTAGTGATGACGATCTGATGACTATTGCTAGAGGAAGGTTGAAAGTTTTTTTATTTACAATTTAAAACCTTATAGTATCAATCATACAAATTGTACACCCGTCTAAAATTTTCGCTTCAGATCCAAATGATCCGTTGCTGTAGTCAAGGTTTAATAATTTCTGTACTCTTTAATAACTCTCTTAGCTGGAAAGTGTCATTATTACCCTCACATACGGTTACGATATTTTCTAAAGAACGGGAGGTTTTAACTTCCATCACCGATTTACCCCAGGCTATATTCGACTTTTGGACTCGACGATAATGCTATTTAACGTGCTATGCCGTCGCGAGTGCAAAGTGTCGTATCATTACAAAGCGCGGACGCGCCGCTCCATTAAGCAACGCATACGTTCCTCGCATATGTATATGTTGCTTCGAGATAGGAATGAGAGCAGAGTTGGCGATACAAGAGACCGGGGTGGTCGACGACAGTGGCAGCGACGGCAACATTTGGCGAACTATGCCTTTAATTAAACCGAAAGAGCGACGTGTATTGTCATTCCACGCGATGGCATTGTGCAAAAACCGCGGCGGTCAGCCAGTTATACCAGTTACTGAAGGGAGAGAAAGAGAAAAGAGACATCGCGATCTCGTGAAACGTGCTCTTGCGAGGAAATTCGCGCCCATTCCGTTCTATTCGCGAGACCTGGACCAGCTTGTTCTGCTGCTGCAAAACCGGGCAAAACCGACGCGCGTAACGAGATCTTCCGCTCGGATTGCACACGGCAGAAGCAAGACTCCACTCCTCCCTTTCTCGCTGTCGTTCTCCGGTTCTCCCTCGGCATCCATCTGCTTGTTTCCTTTGTGTCCTTTTGCTTCAAATCCTCGGCCTTGGTGTCGCTTTGCGCTATTAATTGACAGTCGTCGGTTTAATCGCTACTTAATTACTTCGTAGCTGAGTAGACGCGTCTAATTATCAAACTCCTGTTTCTGTCTTATCCTTCGATCCGTTTAGACGAGATGGAGATACTTAAGTGCGATACGGTTAAGTATCTATAATTCGCTGTCCGTTGATATACATTTCTTGTCGCATTTGTAATTCGGTAGAAAAGATTAATATGCTCAAGCAGCAAAGTAGTCGCTCTTATGCAGAGATGTAAAAGAGTTAAATGTAAGGAAGTACATTAAAACGGTAAAACGGATGGTTTTCCTCTGCAAAACCACCAGAGAACATTTTAGAATTTTCTCTTATTTAAATATGAACATGCTTCTTCATATTTACGTTGATGAAGATAAAATATATAAATCGTTCTAGAAATTAAACTTTAATTTTGAAATTATTCAAAAGTAAGAATCTTTTTAAAAATCCTACAGAGATAAGATCAATTTCAAAGAATTGTGTCGTTAATGTTATTAACTTTTAAACAGTATCTAAAATGATTTTAAGGCGTAAAACTTGAGCTTAAGCCTTAAGTAGAGAAATTGATAATTATTTTCCTTATATTCGATCGTCAATTCATTACGGTTTAAAATTTATTACACCTATTATGTTTCGAGACTTATGCTTTAAAGTCTCATTGTAGACCATTTTAACTTGTATGAAATTAACCAATCATAGTCAATTATTCGTTTTACTGTATTGGTCAATTTACTACAGCTTAGATTCAAAGCTTTTATGCTTTAAAATTTCATTGTAGACGTCGCTTTGTGGGAGGAACCACAATAGTAGCGTTAAAATAGTATTATATTTTGAGGCAAGGAATACAATGAAATAGTGTATCATAATAAATCTTACTCGAGGAAAAGCTGTAAAATTTAAAAAATAGTCTTCCGTCTTCTAAAGATTTAAATAAGGTAAAATTGTCTTGTGCATTTGGAGTGCTCCATGCAATTCGTTATTGCCTGACTTATGTAACGTAATGTGGAAAGAGAAACTGGCGTAATCAGACGAAATGAGATTACTTTCTTCGGGAGAGCGACTGCTGTTATAAATAACATTTCTCGCTCTTTCACGTCCCCTTTTTTCACGTACATGCAATGTAGTCGCGGACATCCGGTCCTAGTGATACCATCGGTATTAGCAAGGCAGCGAGAGGAGCATCATCAGCGGCAGCGGCCCGTGTCAATCGTCACGTGTGACTAGCCGCGAGACTCATTTCCGCGCACAAATGGCAATGAAAATTGAGCTGGCAGAAATTACACGGATATTACACATCGAACGGTATGGTGCAGCACGGTGGAACACGTCGGCCATACTTCGCGCGTTTCGAAAATGCGATTTCTATGAACGAGCATGTCTAGGAAGGAATTATGGAGGTTCGTCGTTTGATCCACGTTCGCTGATTCCTTTTGCATCTCTTTCCATCCCGTTTCCACTCGAGAGAGAGATAGTCGGTTCTCGTCATTAGGACTTTACAACCTCGACGTGAACTCTCAGAGGAGGGGCAGCTCCGGACGGCCGAAACGTGATGGGAATCGCAACTTTTTCTCTGGCATGTGCCAAGTAAGAGACGGAGGGATGCACGCGAATTTAAAGCGTCCGTTATACTTTCCGCGCGGAATGTGAGCCATCCGCGTCTTCCTTTCCTGATTCTCATACGCGAGGATGGACCCGGATCTAAACGAGTAAACGAAATCGTGCCGGGCGAATAAATTTCCGAGGCTCTAATCACGTTGCCGCTCAAACGCGCTTACGAATGGGCGAATTACCATCCGTTGGATTACCGCTCGGAAACTTTTCTCTCCGGCACACACGCTTAACTCAACAGTTTTGCACCAATCGGATTTTACATGGATAATTACGAGCTTTAGTTTTGGTGAGTCTTTAAATGGAGAACAGAGGACGCGCACGTTCGCTTACATTCGCGTCGTGGCCGTCCAGCTTCGATCGATTATGTCCGAGTTTGATAATAATTATTCCATTGAGGAGCTTAATAAGTTTTGTCTCCCAGTAAATCGCACAAAAGTAAATAGTACTTTGTCCGATATAGCGGATTAGATGCAGCATCGAGCGAGCTGCGAGGAAAAGAGGTCATCATCACTTCGGATTCGCAATGGCCAATCGTGGCGCTTGCGATTTGATTATGCTAATGCATCATGACGAGACGGACTCGCCATTCGTTCGCGATTCCACAAAATCGGCATAATCGTCGTTAACTTCTTAATAGCATGACCAATTATCAGTGAGGGATGTCTCTCTCTGGCGAGGCAAACGAGCACTGCAATACAATTTAATCGCGTCCGAGAAAGGATTCGTCGACTTTCGTCCCTCTTTTCATTCTCACCGCGGGCGTTGAACTCTTTCCTCCAGTTTTCTCGCTAGAAAATAGTTCGCTCTCGGTTCAACGAGTTCCCTTTATCCCGGGCGACGACCAACGTTCGCGCTCGGCAACAAAAAGGGATGCTCCACGCATCGTAATTTCCGTTCGCGGGTTTGCACTTGGGGATTTTACCGCGTGAATTAAAGGAGCCGACAAGACATTTTAAATTTCTCGATCTTTCTTTTTCATGTGCTCTCATTACGCGTGTCTGTTAAAAATTCAAGGAAATTGTTTATTAATCCTTTTGACGCCACGCTACGCTCGTACTCGCCGCGCTTTTAATCTCCACTTTAATAAAGAAAATAGTAATTAACGTTGCTAGCCCGCCGCTTGATAGTTCCTTCAAGCCGTAATAAAACAGACAAAATCTTCTGCGGCTATATGAGATGCACATGAGGAGAACGTGGTCGTAAAAGAATAATTTGCATCAAATGTAAAGTAGAATATAAAGACACAACTCGGGGTCTACTCTGTTAAAATATTTTTCTCTCCATATGATAATAGCTCTGCGTTTTTATATATAGATATATTTATCGTATATAACATTTTTTGTTGACAAGAAATATTACTGAATATGTTCCGATTTTGATGGGATTTTCATTATTAACAGTTGGTTGCAAAGTGAAAAACAATCATCGGCAACCGTCAATATTTAACAGGAAAAATGGAAATTTAAATATTAATTTTTCAAATTGACAATTCTAATAGTTTACTATACAGCGAAGTTATTTGTGAACCTGTCAGTATTATATTGAGGAAAATATAAACCAAAAGTCGAAATCTCTGTATATAATTTTTATTAATATAATTTCTATATATCCTGTGTTGGTTCCTATTGCAGGTTTTTTATTGCAATTATATGAAAAATTAAATAAAGAATTGATAAACATTGTGTTTGATTATCATTAATAAACATAACAAAAGTATGGAAAAACTACACTGCCCAAGTAAATTCTAATTTTTATATTTATAAACTTCCACACACTTTATAATGTTATTTTTATGATTTCGACGATTTTTTTTTAGGAAGCTGGAATTATGAGTACAGTTTATAATTTTTTTTTTTTGTGTGCGATATATCAGTTTCACCAAAACTTATTTAAATATTCAGTTTTATTTGCGCGAATAAAAGACATCGTAATCCGCGAATTTAAAGCGATGAGTGTAAAGTGAACATAAAGCATCCTCCGTCCCCCTGATAATCCGCGTTATGAAAAATGGCACCCTATTACGAGGATTAATACCACGGATTCGAGATTCGAGTGGAAATTGAATTCTTCTGAAATTCTCGATAGCCTCGATAGATATCGCGTCGAAGCCGTCTAAATCTGTCCGCTGTTTGTGCATTATGCGTGTCCACATAGTGCAGAATGGCCCGATGATCTATTGAGATATTTTTCGCCGCGCATTTACCGTTTATGGCATGGCTCGCGGATATTTTCCCCGATCTATTTATACTTCAAATAGCTCGTTCTTCGTTGGGAATGAAAATATATACTTTGTGTTAATGTCGCAAAAGAGTTTTGCGGGGGGAATTAAAGGCACGGGCACATTGCACGCGCGAGCGGATATACAAGCGGCGGAAAATGCAAATATTGAAAAAGCGACGGAAGACGCTCCGCAAATACCGGCATGCGCGGCTGACGGTTGAGGGTATCCTGAGATACCCGATACGAGAGCATCGTAATATTTTATCATCGTCAATATTGAACGATGCGTTTACGTATCAATGAAACATCGCGTTTGCTTTCCGCTTTCGCGCGAACCGGCGAGAGAGGAGATAACGAAGAAATGACAGGTTTAAATATCCTTAAGTAAAAGATTGAACACCTTTTAGATAACTTCTGATTAGTCCGCCATATTCAAGACCTGCTGATATGGAAGGAGATAAATGCGTAAGATAGGAAATGGATAGTAGTTATTTTATCTTATGTCTAAATTCTAAGCAGAATCGTAAGGCTCGTAATATATTCCTGTAAGACTTGTAAAAATTTTTAAGTGCTTATATTTTTATACAATATTTTTACAGACAGCTTCTTACTAGCCATGAAATTTATAAGAAATCGTAGATATTTATGAATAATCGTACGTTTTACGATACATACGCATAAAATTAGAAAATTAGTCATAAGTTCTTATAAGTTTTACGAAAACACGTTAAGAATCTTACGATTCCGCTAGAATTGACCCATTAATTTTTTCAGACTTTATGTTCATTGCAATGTACATCAAATTTGAAGACATTATTCATTAAAATTATTTAATTCGACAAATCTGAAATCTGATGTAGCGAGATAGTAAGATATATATGTTGGAAAATAATCAAAATTTTGAAAAAAATTAAATTTAGTATGAATTACTTATTAAAGTGCGCACAAATTCAAATAAAAAATTTTGTTTAACATGGTTTCAATAGAATCAAGTCTAAAAAGGTTAAGTAAAATCCTGAAAACTATAGCAGATATGGTATCAAACATATGGTATCCAATCTTTTACTTGAGGACCTCCAGATAGGTTTATGTGGACCGCGTCAATTTTATGGACGCAAAATTCCATCCTTCCCATTTACGAGCCAATATGGCGGAGAATAGTCGTAGGCTATTTCGCGAGTGTCCGCAATAAATCGCAATAAATCCCTTCGCACCGGCCGCTAGTCATAAATCGTTGTAATCGTAGCTCAGTATCGTTACCGTGCCGACAGTTCGCGGTAATCGATCGCGCGTGGGAGATTCTCAATTCCGCTGCCGTTACGTTCGTAAACGTGAAGACGATATTTCGTGATATCTCGCGTTTTCGCAAAAGTGGGTCAGACTACGGTCGAACTGGTGCGTTCGCGCACGATTTATATTTTCGTTTCAGAAAAAAAGTCGAGAGAAAGAAAAAGAGACACACATACCTGTGCGGCACCGACTCGTAATCCTCGTTTACAGCGGCGCGTTTACATTTCCGCGCTTTTTTACAGCGCGACCGGTTCGAAATGTTGAATATTCACGTGAACATCGCGTGAATATTCACAATCATGGAAAAAAATACGCTACGTTAATACAATGGGAAGGCACGCTCTATTAGAATTAAATTTCCAACTTCTCTCGTGTGTTATGAATGCAGCATCGTGCGCGCTGTAAACATATTAATGAGAGGCTCGCGAGTTTATTACTATCCAGGGCGAATCGCCGCCCGTTAATTACAATAAAATCCGGACGTAGGAATTAAATTTTGTGTCATTATCCACTACATTCTGCCGATAGTTAATAGTTAGCTGAAAATTTATACCGCGTTCGTTACAGGACTACTAATTATAATTTGGCAACGTATCTTACAGCCTTAATTTAACTACCAACTCTACGTGTAACACATGTATAGTATAGAACAAACTGAAACTTATTAACTCTATACTCGAGATACCGAAGATGCGGTCGGCGTACGATGTAGTCTGCCACCAAGCCTCTCATGATTTTGTGAACTATCTTCCGTAGCGTTTCGCATTTACACGACAGACTCGTTAAAACTGAGATAATGCGTTCTCACCGGGAGTGAGATGTTCCATATATTCCGAGGTGGAGAAATCTCAGTTTCGCACGTCATTCTGGGATCTCGTTGATGATCTTGTTACCACGTTTATGGCGCGGATGCCACACCAAAGTGTCCTGGAAAATCCTCTCTATGAATACACTGCAATCTACCTGTTTCGTACTTTGGCTGCGACCATATTCCGTTATTCTCTCTGTTGTATTCTACCGTAATCTGTCGCAATTTAAATTATTGCAAATGCCGATGTGAATAACTGACCTTCGAATTTTCATTAGATTTCTCTAAATTAAGCAAAACTCGTAACATTATGTTATTAATTTTTTATTTTTTATTTGTTATAATTCATTATTTTATTGCATTTTTTGCCCTCAAACATGATTATTTCGTAGTGTGGGGGGGGGAGGGATTTCTGTCCAGATTAAAGAAAAATTTTAAAAATTAATGACATTTTTCGAACATCACACTGTTAGATATTAAAGGAGCACTGTGATAATCCAATTTTTTGAATAAAATAACATTTTGTTATTTTTAACTTCCATATGTTTCAAAATGTAAATCGATCCATTTTTATGATTAGTTTTGAAGTAAACCACGTGTAAATAATAAACTTTTTAATTAAAACTTTTTAATTAAACTTTTTTTTTCATGAATTAAATTGTTTAATTCTATTGTTTTAATTAAATTAACGATATATTGAATACCAGCAATTTTTTATTGGTAATCTATAGAAATGATTAAAAAATGACTTAAATTAGGCATAATTGACATTATAAATTTAATAGTGTAGTTTCAAAATAATTAGATAAAGATGTGCAAGTAAGAATTTTCACATAAATCGAAAATTCAGTCAGTCGTGCTGCACATCAAGATATTTTAGGGGGCTAATCGTGCTTGTCGAATTTCGCAATAATCGCAGCCAACTGCAGAAGGTGAGACTGTCGCACAATCGACGAAGGAGAAATTCCGTGACTACGGGGGAGAATCGAGTGCGAGGTGTTGGATAACGTACGAGCCATTACCTCGGGGACTTGTAACTCGATGCGACTGGTAAACGTCGTCGTGACGTGCTTGCGACAACGCGTACGTGATCCTAAGCGTAACCATAGGTCTCATTGATCGACTACTAGCTGTTATTCGACATTGTGTCGTATGTAACCATTGCAAAATGAATTCAACCATTCCGCGTATCCCTAGTGAACAATATCTTTTATTCATCGACTAATCGATTGAGTGAAATCGATCTATGAAATACACGCTCCACAAAGCGGCGTCTATAATGAGATTTTGAAGCTTAAAATTTAAATTTTAAACCTTAAGCAATAAGAAATTATCCAATCATAGTTGAATTTGAGGAAAATAATCGATGATTGATCAATTTCTTACCATTAAGACTTCTACTCGAAGTGTCAGCGTAAATCGTGGCGTTTATTTCAATTGCAAAGATGAACGATGAGGAGGAAATTAATTAAAATAATTCAAAAAAAGATTCTCAATCTTTTTTTTCGCAAATTTTAAAATATAATTATCTATATAGAGATAATATTTGTGCAGAAGAGCAAAGTAGAAAAACAGAATAATGTAATTATACATATCACAAGCTTACGTAATGAGTGAGAAATGTCGAATGTTCATGATAGACACTTTATGTTTCGGCTATATATGCCATAGTAAGTTTATTTCAGAAAATACGATAAATATTAACAAAAAGAAAATAAAAAAAGAAAATAGAGAAAGAGATGATGATAGTTATGCTTGACGTTGAAGCGAAAGTTACCGAGTTGGAAATTATCATTTCTGAGTCATACGTACTACAGAGTAAAGGAAAGGCTGTCTTATAAACTCAGAGAGACCTCGCTAAACCTTATTTGCATATGTTGCTGTGTGTTTCAACGATGTTACATACATCCTCACTAAGTCCGATCTGCATAACAATAGACACGAGAATACTGGTTGAGTTATATAAAATATATGTCAACGTAATCCGTTTTACCGTATTGTTATATTTTCATTGATTATCTTCCATAAATTATGTGTTTATTAAGTTCCTGTCTAAATGCCAATGCCATTTTGCACCGCAATATAATACTGAGAATCTGACCATACACTTTCACGAGAGTTGTTCACAACATCACGCGAAGCGCGCATTAAAGCCATTTGGAACAATCGCATTATTGTCGAGCATTACATGTCGGCTATCCGAGACCTCCGTGTCGGGATCTTTTAAACTCACGCTTCCGCCTCCGTTCTCCATGGTCATTCTATGGTCAAGTACCCGAGAGAGGAAGAGTCAGAAAAAGATAGATTTATCGTGTCTCTCATAAAAATCTTTTAGAATGAAGAAAACATAAAATATATGTAACGTAAGCAAATACGAACAAAATTATATAAAATATATTTGAGATAAAAAACACAATTATAGACTCATAATTGTAATTATAAATGTAATCATAACTGTAATCAAATTGTAATATTGTAATTATAATTTAAAATTTTTTAATATATATTTAATGAATCATGTATAAAAAAGCATATTTCAAACAAGATACTTAAAATAAAGTTGCATCCATTATCTTGAAATGTAATTCAACAATTATGATTTAATTAGAGATCAGAATTGAGAGTGTATCCAGTAAATTATAAAAGCATAACATGATTACGTAACGAGATGAATTTTATATTATTAAATGTCTTTGTTTTATATAAAATCAAATTGTCAATAAGTAAGAATACAGAGGCTATAAAAAATGAAAATAAAATTTGTTATGTTATAAGAATTGGATTAAATCAATATTTATTAGCTTATTTTTTATATAAAGTAATACATACAAGGAAGGAATACATATATAACCGAAAAACAAGCAGAAAAAAATGATGATGTTAAATTCTTATGTGTATTACTTTATATTTAATGTTGAAAACGTATGAAGAGATTAATGCAAGCATCACATTGTGTTTCAAAAATATAGAAAGAAGCAAAGTGTACTTATAACTCAACTAAATTAACAATTTTGCCTTCTACGTTATATAATTTTCTTTTGCATAAATAATGAATTGCATTACATAGATAATTTAAATTTATTTTGTATAATAAAATTGCGAAAAATAAGGTAAATAAACATTTTGTTCCGTTCATGAGATGTAAAAGAAATTAAAATGTAAAAATTTTATATTTAAAAAAGTTAGTGTACTTGACGTGATCTCATTTTATTTTATTTTTTTTTCTTTTTTTCATTAATTTAATATATTGAAAAAATTTATTTTCAACATAAAACTGATAATAAAAAATTAACCATACACACAAATAAAGTCACTAATATATATATTGTATAAAATTCTTACTTGTGTTTCCTAAAAATCTTATTTGATATTTCATTTATACATGTTCGATCAATAAATTGTTATAGCAAGATTAAATAATAATAATAATAATAATAATAATAATAATAATAATAATAATAATAATAATAATAATAAATTTATCCTAGCTAATCTATTCTAAAATACTTAATAAATCTTTATGAGATATATTTATCACGATACTTTTACATAGTATATTTTATATACTCGTATACATTGATATTCAATATCAATTTTTGCTTAGATCTATCTTGATAAATTAAAAAATAATTTACTCACTCCGTGATTATTTTACTATCATTCGATGTTTTCCAGATTTCCTTCTCTCGTGCGAATAACACGTTCGTATAACATAACACTCGCAAAAATATAATTAATTATGATCACTCGTACTGATCACCGAAACAAAATGTTTACATGATATTTTGCAGGATAGGTATTCCTGACATTAATTACACACAATGCATTTCATTATTACATATTATAAATTGCGACAGAAGAATAACGCGAAAGTACAAGCTCTATGATATATTCGATAATTGTAAATTTTACAAATTTACATAAGCATCGTGAAAGAAACTGTTGTATGTTATCAGTATAAATAAAACAATAATTTATAGTCTGCCTGTGTTTCGATTTCTCTAAAAAATGGATAAATCGCAATTTTGATTTCATAGTCGATAAAATCAAGTTGTTAATAAATAAGAAATAGAGAGGCTATGAAAATTAGAGTAAAATTAAAAATTGTGGGCGTTAATTAATTGCGTGGGCGTTGACAACTGATTGCTCTTAAAGAATAGAAAATAATCATATTTGACATCTTGTAATATTTATCGCGATTGTATTTCAGCGCGTAATTATTTACGGAGCGATTTGCGTTATCTATTTGCTCGAGTTTCGATGCACGAATGATTTTGGCACGTGGCGACCTTGTAACAAAACAACCACCAAGGTTGAGAGCTTTAGCTTTGCATGAAATAATTTATATGTAACGAAGTATAAGCTACATAAATATCCTTTCCCTTCCATTTCGAATCAATTATCAATACAACACTATCGATACAATATGACCTCTCGATTCGGCAATTCGTGTATTATTTCACGTTATTGATCCCAATATGATAATCGAATTGCATTTAAAATGAAAGTTTAAAGCACGATATATGGGATATATCCAAATTCAAGCAAAGAGATAATTAACGGCCATGAGAACAATGATATCTATTTTCTATCATTTCGAGTTTTGCATCGAATAAATGAATCAGGCAAAATAAATGTTTCAATAAGCAATTATCGATACGCAAGTCCTTAATTGAGCAGGCTTAACTGCTAGTTGTAATAATTATTTACTGTAATAATCGAGATATAACGACGTTAGGTATTTTCAGTGATACTTGTCGCGACCTTTTGAGACGATATGTGACGACACATGACGTGGCTTTCGCTATTATACCTGCCGACTCTCATTATATGAATGATAATACAGCAGCTCTATATGCTAAACAATAAGATCACGAACTATTAACAAAATATTCTCGAAATATTATGGAACAAATATAATTAAATATTCCTTTCTTTAGTTCTTTTTAAATTAATTTGGTTAAATTAACTATTATATTGTATATTCTACGGAAAAAATAGAATTGCTGAAGTATCTATGTAAAATTTAGCTAGATACAGTTCTGAAAATAATTTTGTTGGATCATCATAATAATTATGTAGAACGCTTGAATGTTAATAACATTCTAACAACCAGTTTCAACATTCTACATAATCATTTGGTCCAATAAAATTGTTTTCAGATCTATCTAGTTAAATATCACGTTGATCTGCCATTGTAATTATCGCAAAATAACGTATTTGCGATACTTTTTAAGATACTGACAAGAGTCGTCAATAGAAATTCGTACACGGAACGAAATATTTCAAAGAGAAAGAGAGAGGCTCTCGCCGTGTCGTCGTACATGATGCTCGACGCTCGTCGCGACTCTCGCGTACATGTCCACGTGTAATGGGGCTTAAACCAATTCTGCCTTGCTCTCGCACAAAGTACTCAGGCCGGAGCCGTCTGTGCCACCCACTTAAAGCGTCGCGCGGCCGTCCGATGTGCAGCGACGAACGATCGCCACGGCAATTCCCGGCTAATGGCACTGCGGCGACGTGGAAAGGCGATGCATCGTGCACAACATACATACGTACATGTAACATACCGGACGGACGACGACGTGCCGATATAAAGTCGTCTTCAAAGCGCCGCCATATGGTACCCAATTCGCACCGGAATCGATAACGCGCGGATACGATACAAGCGATAACCTACAGTCCTTCTCTCTCCCTCTCTCCATCTCTTTCCTCGTTTCTCTCGATTGACAGTAAATCGACAATGTTCGTTTCGTCACATTTTGATGTTCACCATCACTGCGATATAACGCGCTTTTATATAAAAAAACATAGGCACTTTAGCGATGTATTCGCGGCTGGAAGAATCGGGAAAGGCGGTTGACTCGGTCGCCAATAAATTTTATATCAACATTTTATGTCTAAAAAAAAAGTTACTTTGATCGTTAGTACATTATATATAATAAATTTTATCTTTAGAAGTTTTACTGGAGTTCGATCAGAGTCGACGTGAACTTTTGGCGAAGCCGTGTGCTAAAAATAATTCGCCGAGAGAAATTCTCGTAAAGAGAAGTGAAAACAGTCGTAACATTTTTCATTGACTTTAACTAAGTAAAATAGCATAATATATATCATGTATTTAGTATACATAGATATAAAATAATATATTTAATAAATTAATAGATGTGTAAAGCCGACAAGAAAGAGAGAGAGAGAGAGAGAGAGAGAGAGAGAGAGAGAGAAACTTGAAGATATCACTTTTATTTATTAGGGATGTAAGAACATTTTACGAAGACCATAATTCTTTTATCTATAGTTATTCAAAGATAACGTATTAACGCTGAGGTTGGGAATCAATATGTTACATTGTTAATTCCGGCGTTAATAATCCTGTATCAATAATTGGCGTGATAAATTGCGGTAATGGATGAATCGTCTGGATTGTAATATACATTAAATTGACCTATTTGTCGCAATTTCGCTGCGCGGCAATTTGCGGGAAAGCATTAATCGCGTGTCGACGATACCTTTGTGCAAGCTCTATGTGTCTCGTGCTAAAATCTTGCGAAGCAACGTTAAACGGACATACGAGGCTACGAAAATGCATTTCCTAAATCCCCGTGAAATGTAACGTTTAAACTATACATACATGTTATTGGTACTTTCTCGTATAGAATGTTTTTAAGTCGTTCTTTCTAGTAAATGTCAAACACATGATAGTAATGTAGAGATCGTGAATTCCTGTTATATGACGTAATATTTAAAGTGACAGAAACTCGTAAATTATTTTGCATTTTAAACAAATATCCCGTGAAACTCTTCGTTATATTTAATAATTATTCTCAATCTATTCATTCATCATTTGAATATATTATTAATTAATTCATATCGCTCATTTACCGTGGCAACGACATAATTAAAAAATTATCAAATATTTTTATGTTATATAAATATAATTATATTATATAAATAAAAAAAACATATTTTAAAAGTACATTTATTATAATTCTTTTACTATAACATATACTTTTGTTATAATATTTAATAATACTTTTATTCCTCTACAATCAGTTACTACATTATCAAAATTATATTTAAAAGTTATCATTACAACATATTAATGATTCAATATATAATATTTAAATTTATTTTCTGAAAAATTTCGTTCTTTATTTGTATCGTTGCAGTAAATGAGCGATATGCCATCACTAATTACTCTTTTTAGTTATTCGTTTAGCAAACTTAACTCACCGACAGCTATCCATTAAGTTTTATCTAAAATTCTCATCTGAAATCTCCGGCTTACAATTCTATATCGTGACCGCGTTGACGTCTGCATAGAGAAACTGCCCGTTGAACGATTTAACCCCGTCGTCAAGTAGGTGGCACACAGGCGGTGGTGACTAACAGGCCGAGTAACGGCCGGTCGCGCTCGTCAACGGGAAACACAGATCCCGTGTTGCGATAACGTACGACGAAAGGCGACGTTATACAGCAGTGTGACGTCCAGATAGAGATTGACCAGACGGCTGGGTTTCTATTTCTAGCATAAGACACGACAAACTATGCGCACTGCGTAACGCGAAAAAGCTACACAACTTTTCACCTTTGTGTTACGACGTAACGCACCAGAGGCGGCGACTCGTGATTTTTCTACTTTCTACCTTCGCTCGCTTCTCGAGGGAGAAAATTGTAGCCATTATTATAAATGTCTGTTATATCGAAAAGTTAACTTTGGTTTCTTACGTTTACTTGCGTATTGTGAAACGCTATTAAATTGTATTATAAATTCAGTATTCAGTCTAATATAGTTTATATTTAATATTGACTTCCGGATCTTTTAGATTCTTAGCACGAAATAGTTTTTAAACGAGTTTTCTTCTTCTTTCATGGTGTATAACAGGGTGCAAGAGCATTCTCTTATATCGTCTCGTGGGATGTGCATGTCTATGCAACATACGCCTTTGGTTCCGACACGCTGCTAAACTCGGGAAATTGTTCCTCACACGAAGTCCGCGTCATTTTCAAGAAACTTCCGCGAAGCTCTCACGTTTATATTTAAACCTTTCCCTGCGACATGTCGCAGCAGTTCGGGGAAGCTTCACAGCTTACAACAAGTTAAGTTGTCTTTTAGATATTACAAGCAAAAATCATGAAACTACCGCATATCGTTATAAGACATTGTGTAATTATATTATTTTCACATAAATCAATAGAATGATATATAATTATATGATATGTAATCAAAATTGATATATAATTTATTATTTTCACATAAATCAATATAATCGATACAATGACAATGAAAGAGAGGAAACAATAATAAATAAGATATTTTAACTAAACTTTCGTTAAAGATTCCGCGTAATTATAGAAGAATATCTCATTTTATAATTTATATTTGAATTGAAATCAACTTCATGTTTCGCAGAGATTCATATTTTTAATCAAACTTTAATTAAGTGGATATTAAGAATTAATTGTCTCCAAGAAAAACTTGAAGGTATTAATTATTGAAACAAAAAGTTAAGAATTTCTCACCTCAATTCGTTTCGATTAACGAATTCTCCGAAATATTTTTTTATCATCAGATGAAAATTTTAATAGCATATGAATAAGATATATTTTATCGCATGAGCAACTCATTTTTTTATATTCTGAGAAAAAATGTATTAAATTTTAATAAATATTTCTTTAAATAATATTAGCTAAAATTTACTGACAATGAATGTAAACACATCATTTTTTTAGTGTAAAGAAATAAAAAAAGTCGACAATAATTTGGTTTTATTGTTTAATATTTGTCTGTGCTCGAGCTGCGAAGAAACAATTGTAAACGAATGATATCTTAATTATTATCGTAGCAAACGAGAGCGACACTTTGATTATTGTTTCGACGGCAGACGTGGGTCCGACGTCTTTCTCGCCATGATAAGATCAGGGTGTAGCATTATCCTTCGGAAGACGATATCTCGCAGATGTTTACGAAAGTGGCTTCGTCAAGCGGGCTGAGTGCTTGACCCAAATCGACAAGGCACTTGCCCACAGACTGCCACGGAGTCGGCCACGGACCGCGTCGACGAACTCCTCGTACGGAATGGCTGTTTATTTCACTTGCCCCCTTTTTCACGAACGCTCGAGACGTTCTCGATGCGATAAATCCCGGAGCGAGGGCAATAGAAAGCTCGCATTGTACAGGATGCCCCTTCGACCAATCGCGCAAATTTTCAAGCGGTAGATAATGGAGTTGGAGGTAAAAAGAATGGCGGTTGTTCGACAGTCGAGGAATGAATAGTCCTCGAGCTGTCAGCGATTGAAAATTACGGTCGGATGGAATAGAGCCTTAACAGTGTGTGAGTTCCGGAATAAATGAAGTCTCAATCTCAAGGCGACTTTAATCGCACAAACAAGAAAGCATTGCGCAAAAGAAGAAAGTTCACGAAAATGAGAAATTTGTTCATAGCAAATACAGCACAGCTATTAAAAACGTTGTATTAAAATAGTCAGAAATAATAATTTCTTGTCCAGCTTTCGCCAAAGAAAATTCAATCTCAAGTTCCTCAAATAATCTAAACGTGAATTATGCTATTTGGAACACCTTTGTGGAATGAACAACTGGAGCGGGACAATTACGACTTTGGCGAACTTGGGAAGGGGTGAGAGAGAAGCACCTAATTATCGTAAATTGCTGTGGTATCTGTTTTCTGACCCGTAACAGTAAGTTCTGATAATAAAGCGAGCGCGCTTGCAGAAGGAAGCCACGATCTCGATTTCCGTGAAGGCTCCATGAAATATCTTGAATATATCTGATGTTGAGCAACATCAGTATTCGAGAATGCCGATGGTAATCCTCCTTAATTTCGTAACCGTCGTCAGCTGTTTCTAAGATTACCTCTCGAATGGAGAGAGAAAAGAAGGAGAAATAGTGAGAATTTCGACGATTTCGTTGAAATAATTTGGAATAGCAATAGCAAATCACGTTACAACGTTTATTCTTCTCGTAATTGTTCCAATGTCAGCAATGCTTTACACTTGACGCGATCGAAGGGAGAAAGAATGAAATAAAAGCGAAGCTGCATTTGGAAAGCAATAAAAAGCTCTCTAGAACTATACAGCGTGATCGATTATCGCAAGAGCTAATTTGTCTTCAAATTCATAAATTATGCCATGATTGATTTTAATCTTTAACCTTTAAGTAAATAGATGAGGTGTTGAAAATCACTTCAAACAAGTTTTATCTTTATAGTCACATTTTTGAATAATATATATAAAATTATATATAAATTTATATTATTTATACTTTTCTGAGATAGAGGAAGATATAAACTTTAAGACTCTTCTAGGCAATACTTTTTATTTTTCTTTTTCAGAATAAGATTTTTAATTTAAACTATGTTGTTTTCATCTATCTACTTAAAATTTCTACGAATTGCATTGTTGAGCAATCACAATCGAATATTCTCCCCATATTCGACTGTGATTGATCAATTCTTGCAACTACAATTACTTACAATTACTTACAATTACTTACAAATGAAATTGTAGTGGTTGCGTTCAGCAGGAAAAGCAGCTTTGCAATTGTTTTCAAATTTTTTAATAAGATTTAATAAAATTTATACATTTAAATACCTAGTGAAATTAAAAAAATTTTAGAACAGTTGCAAAGCTTCTTTTTCTGCTGAACATAGCGAGAATCATATTTTGAGGTAAGAAATAATGAATTATAACAAATCTTACTCAGAAAAGTTTGTAAGATTTTAAAAATAGACACTTATCTTCTAAAGGTTAAAATATAAAATATCAAGAAATTGAGAATGAGAATTCTAAGTATGTGAAATTCTGGTTTATTATGTTTTTTTATCTGCCACAACGTGATCATGCCGTCTGGAAAGAAATCGGGACTTGGTGCACCCGGAGGGTGTGGAGTTTCCGTCGAGAGGGATACTCCTCGCCTCGTTCCGCTGCATTCAACTTTAAAGCCGTTTTTCTCGAAAACTCGATTCCGGCGAGTACGCCATTGGTATTCCGAGGGGGCTATTCGCTTATCCTCGTCCCTCCGGGCCTTTATCCGGGAAGCGTCTGGTCTCTCTCTCTCTCTC
>NW_012130103.1:815368-817485 GCF_000143395.1 Atta cephalotes | reverse complement strand
GTCGTCGTCGTCGTCGTCTCTCTCTCTCTCTCTCTCTCTCTCTCTCTCTCTCTCTCTCTCTCTCTCTCTCTCTCTCTCTCTCTCTCGTCGGTCCGAGGTTCGGAAGCACCAAGTCGCCGCCGTGCGCACACGCTCCTTGTCCGGCCAATAACGATGACGAGACCCCTCGTTGCGCCTCTTCATCCGCGACCGGTCGTACGGAGAGGGAAGTATCCACTTGTCCTGTCACCCTAGCATTAGCCGCATCGCCCGCCGCCTATCGTTCGCACGAAAATAAACAATCGTGCTGTTCGCGCCCGCGCCCCGTCGAAGCTGTGTATGATCCGAGAGAATCTTCTTTCCGTTTCCTCTCCTTTCTTTTTTTCGCTTTTATTCCCCTTCCGTTAAAACAGGAAATGTAAAAAGGACAAAACTCTTCTGCATAAATCCTTTTGTTCATAATACATTGGACAGTATATTTTTATACTGTTAAAATTTGCAAGGATACAGCGTGCAATTCAGTACGTGTTGTTTCATTCATATCCAGCATAAATGTATTTTTTATATGCATTTTAAGTTTATTGCTTTGATGCCAGCACATATTCGTGTTCTGGTAAAGCAATATACTTAAAAACGTTGTCATTTTTTTGCAGATAAATATTTTTGAAAATAAAAATTGCTGTTGAGTCCTTTCATTACAACCAAAGTAAAATGTAAAACTTAAAAATAAAGTATAACAGTGCATTGTTGAATTCATAATTATCTCAATTCGAGTAATTTTTACTCATTTTTGTGCTTCTACTCATGCCCTTAATTTAATTAAAATAATGGAGTTAAATTTAATTCAAGAATATGCATTAATTTAGTACATCATTTATTAACAATAAGTATATACGTTAATAAATGTAGACTTTGAAAGTTATTTACTTTGAAACTAACCGCTACAGAAATGAATTGATTTAAGGTGTGATCCACTTAGGCCTGGTTTCACCATTGCGGTTAACTTTTTAACCAAGGTTCAACTTACTCCTCAACTCTTTCCAATTCTGGAAAGCGATGAGGAGTAAGTTGAACCTCAATTAAAAAGTTAACCGCGAATTGTGAAACTGGGTCTTAACGCTACGAATGTTTCGTTGACAATTAGAAGAAAAAATTTTATGAATTGACCAATCAAAGAATGGCGTTCAGTGAATCGCATCTTTAGATACATTTTGACACATATGGAAGTTAAAAGTAATAAAATTTTATTTAACTGAAGGATTATGATTGCTCTTTTGACATCTAACAATGCGTGTTTAAATCAGACAGCAAGAATATATTGTGTAAATCTTTGTCATATTCTCTCTCTTTGTTTTCTCAGAGAGGAATATTTCATAAAACATTTCTCTCTGCTTATTTTTAATCTATTTTTTCATCATTTTACTATCTTTCAATTCAATATAACGTCCTCTATCGAAAGGATTATGCTAGCTAGTGCTGACTCGCGGGAATTCGGCTATCAAGCCGCGAAATTGCATTTACTCCCGGACACTCATGATACCGCGTCGTCAGATCCGCAATCGCGCGTCGTCCACGACGTCGTCTCGACGTGGCATCGTAAAATCAAATGAAGCGATCGAAATCCCGTTTCCCGGCCTTTGTGCCACCTCGTCTCGGCCGTACGTACGTATTTTGCCGTCGTATTTTATTTTCTATGCCATGACCCATTGGTTGAGAAGCGCAGGAAAAACGCGATGAAGCGATGGACAAAAAAAAGAAGAAAAAACGAAGCTGATGCGACCAATCGTGAAACGCGCGTGCCCGGCATTTAACGCCCGCAACGTTGTAAAATGACAACTGAACGACCGTGTTAAATAACGAAGGGAGAATTCCGATAACGCCGCAAACACGCGACGATTTGTGTTTGTCATTGATTTTCCAAGGGATATTTGTTTCGGCGATAGCAAATTTGTAAACTTTGAAAACGAAATCATTTAGCGTTCTCAATATATATTTCTTCCATCTCAATGAAAATAACGGAGATAATTATATCATCCAGGATATCGTGAAGATAAGTAATCATAAAGGTAATAAAGAAAAATCTCTGACGATAACGAGAACTGAGGAGAGCGCGTAGCTGGATGAAAAAAAATCGCGAG
>NW_012130103.1:808425-814378 GCF_000143395.1 Atta cephalotes | reverse complement strand
GTGAATTCAACGATGACGCGGACGTCGGCGACGAGGAGTGGAGAGTTTCGGCGAGTGCGTCGCTCTGCTACTACGGTGTGTAACGAACGAGTCTTTTCTGCCGAGCGGAATACAAACTGCGCATTGACTCCATTCCCTGTGCTCGTCGCCCTGAATCCCCCGTCCTCTCCCAGTCCTCGCCCGGCACGTGCAGACACATTCGCGGGGGCTGGATTCGGGATTCACCCCCGAAATGAGAGGCTGCTTCAGCGCGGCGAACGTGTCCGCCGTTATATACCCTTTCCTCTCGCCGCTCTCAACCCCATTCCTCTCGATCATCCCTTCCGTCGTTGCATCCTCCCCCGCGCTTCCGTCGTCCGCGTGAGGGGCACGTTCTCTCGACGCGAGCGGGCAACTCGGGCGAGCGGACGAGCGAGCGAGCGGCACGGAAACGCGCGGGTAACTCGTCACCGGCTGCGCCTGCTTCCTGGCGGGATGGGAGAACGCGCGCGCGACATAATGCGTCGCTTCAGTCGCTCGGTATACACACGACAGTCACGACACACGTACCGCGCCCCAATGCGATGACCAGCGTGCCGTGAAGAGGGCATCGGCCGCGATGATTTTTTAATCGCGCGCCGCACGCTAGTCACCCCACGAAAAATGTACAGCGACTCTCAACGATGTTTTTATTACGCTGCTCGATGGTGTTTTTCACCCTTGATTTCACCCAATCTTCACACGTTACATGGGGTGTATCAGGAATCCTATTATAGCTCATAATGTTGTTCATTAGCCTTAAAATGCTGTCGGTTGAAGTTTTTATAAATTTAGCTAGATCTGAAAATATTTTTGTTAAACTATTAAAATAATTGTGTAATATACACGATTTCTCTTGATAAAAATAATGATTTTACTGAAGAATTTAAAAATTTAAGTAAATACAGATCTGAAAATGATTTTGTCGGATCATCAAATAATTATACAGGAGAACTCAAACGTGATAAGCAATGCTGCGAAATGTTTTGGCAATTCTGGCAATCAATTTGAGCATCTTTACGTAATAATTTTGATGGTTCAATAAATAAATAATAAAATTATTTTGAGATCTGTATCTAACTAAATTTTTAGATATTTCGGTAAATTTATTCTTTCCGTATATGAAAATTTTATGTATCAATGAACGAGATTATTGAGCATCAAATTATGCTTTTAATCATTAGGAGACCCAATCTGCCCTGCTAAAAGCTAAGATCGGATAAGCTTTGAAACTGATAATCAGTAATATTGTATATAACAGAAAGCGTGATAAGTGATTTTAATTTTTAAACAATTTTGTATGTAATTATTTTTTATTATATTTTTATTTAAACATTATAAAAACATACATACAATTGGACATATCAAGATTTGCTGTGTTTATTCTTTCTTTCCTTTTAAATAATTAAATTGTGTTTGGGTAAAAATCTAGATTATAAATATTATGTCATTAAAATGTGTGAAATGTAAGAAAAATTTGTATTACATTAAAAGTGATCTATTTTCTTGTACGTAAAATTTACTTAGCAATACTCAATATCAATAGTGATTTAAAGTTAAGATCACTTTGACACGATTCTTAATACAAGAGATTAATCTTGCTTTAACTTACTGTTTATCCTTTTCTAATTCCAAGAAATTAGAAAAGAATAAATAATAAATTGATCTGAGATTAATGTTAATCTTTTACTGGTAGAACTGCGCCTTAAAGATGAAATTTTAAGATGCTCAATCGGAAATATCATGCTTATTTGAAGTCTTAAATATAGGAAAACCTTATAATATTTTTTTTTATACAGAAACGCATAATATTATCTACATGTTTCCATAGTAAGCGATTGATTTTATTCCGATATTAATAATTTGTTTGCACATATATAGTATTATATAAACAAGAAAATATTTGTCTATACACTTTCACATCTCGATATACTGCTGCAATTTCCATTGCACAATCGCAATGCAATTTCAGTCTCTGTTGTGTAATCTGGCATGGATTTTAGAAACTAAGAGAGAGAAAGACAGAGAGGGAGAGGAAAAACCTAAAAAATATAAAAAAGTGGCAAGTAGCAAGAGATAAGAAAGAGCAGAAGCCAAGAGCAGGGAAGTAAGAGATGGGAATTAATGGGAGAGGGCCGAGGAATTCCATGTTCGCTGGCTGTTTCCTGTCGAGGAGTCGTGTACGAGACGTTTCGGAAATCCAGAGATTAGTGCGGCGAGCGGTAAGAGGATGACTCCTCTCGAGCAATTTGTCCGTACTTAAGACTCACTGTCGGTCTGCGAGATAAAAGAAGCATGCTGGAGGCATTAAGTGTATGTAAGCAAGTGCTGCGGCGATGGCACGAGAAATATATCGACATCGAGAGGAATGTCCTTATCCATGGAACGATGGCACCGATCGCACGTCACCGACGACGTCTGGGAAGATGAGAGACGAGTCGCTCAGGCATGAAAGGACAGGAGTCGCCCGAGTGAATTTGGGACGAGACGACGATAGAAGATTGGAATGTGGCGCGTGCAGTGCGTTGAAAACATGTCTTCTTTCAACGTTTTCTTTTGAGCGCGATGCTTTCTCTTCGAATCTCCATGAGACTCGCGTTACAGTCGTAAAGGATGTTCAATCTGACAAAGTCTTATCTTGATTGCATGTCAATTAACAGGATTAATTGTACACATTAGAGACTTTTCCCTAAAATTGTTCTTTTTTCTCATCATACAGTTAGTATATGCAATGTTTTTAAAAAACTCTGATTATTTAGTTATAAATATCTCTTTTCTATTTGCGAAGTGAAATATTTTCAAGAAGTAATAATTTTTCCAAATATTATACAATATCTGTATCCATCTATTCTTTATATCTCTTTTACGGTCTGTATTATATTATCTTTCAGAATTCCGACTTGTGAGAAACATATACATCAAGATTTCTCTTCCCTCTTTATCTTTTCAACATTATGTGAAATTTTCGTACCGAAATATCGTTGCGACTTTAATTATTTTTATCTCCATGATTTAAGCTCGCGTGTTTTTATTTAATTAATAAGCGGAAGCGGATGATTGCGCTCTCCAAGTCTAAGTGGCGATTACTCATCGGTATGACGTTGACTGACGCCCGTCGATAATGGTTACCACAGACATTTGTACAAATAGTGGAATCGCCAGCTCGCATCGCGTCGTCCCGTATCGATTCGCCTCTCGCGACGATTTCCTCGCACACGCCGGCTGTCCCGGCCAGCATTCGATTCGATTTAGCGAGCGTGCACAGGGCGAGCGCTCCAGGATGTAGTCTATAATCACTTCCTCTGCCTAGCCAGCCGATTGGGTGGTAGTGGCTGAGGGGTTCTCGTTGTACATATCCGCTGCGCGTGTATGTACACAACGGCGGCGAATACGATCGATTCCGCTGATCAATGTTCCTTAATACAGGGTGTCTGGTAATTGCTGCTGGCGGTAGTGATGGTGCTATCTCAGACAGCACAAATAGCCGATGGGTAATCTTGGATGAGTTACTCGGATTTCAAGATATTTAATATCCTTGTTATTGTACTGTAGGACAATTAGCTTGTCAACTGTCGATTTTGATCCGAAAACTGTCATTCTATTAGATATCAAAGAAGTAAAGGTAACATAATCCTCGAGTTAAATTAATGTTAATTTTAACTTCCACATCTTTCAAAACGTTAATCTATTTCTAGTTTAAATTTCTTAATTTAAAGGTAAACGGTGTCCATATTAACGTATATTTATTATTAGTAACTAAACTAAATTTTTTTATTCAAATTTATTTCTGAAGTTAAATTGTTAAACTTCACTCTTTTATTAAATTAACAATATCGTTGAGTAAAAGCAGGCGACCCAATTAAAAATAACTCAAATTGGATATCATTTAACACATTATGAAATTAACAGTGCGGAAATATTCTGGTGTTCGATTAACAAGTCAAATTGAAAATATCGTATCTGGTTTTTAAATATATTCAATTAAACGAATTTTACATCACGAAAGAAAATGTATAGATAAAGTTCGCTTGGAAAACAATATTATAAATAATTTCTTCTTAAATTTTGTGTTTAATTTAGTTTTATGATTACAATTTCTATTTAATTTTGTTTGATTTTGATTTCAAAAAGAAAATAATTAGTAATTTAGACTTTTGAATTTGGAAACCCTAATGATGCGTTCGCATTGAAACAACTCAGTAAGAATCGTACAAAGAGAAACATAACTTTATCTAATTATGAAGCACGAAGTAGAACGAGCTGAGTAACGCGCGTTCCACATTACGCCGGAACAAGTAAACCATAAGTCTTAAAGGTATATTTAAAGTATAAAATATTTTATGTCAAGGAAACTTTGTGTATGTAAGTCTCTCGTATACGCTTGCCGGAGAAACACAGCTTCGTTATACTGTCGATTTATGCGCTTGAATTAAACGACCGCCTGAGGTTTCGAGAAGATGCTGCGAGGATGCAGTGCGAAATATCCTTCGTTCGAATTAAACGAATTAAGCTTCTGCATGTGCGAGAAACTCGTAAGGACTTCAACCAGACGGAGAGTACTGGACGAGAATTCATATGATCTTAGCCCAAGGCATCGCGCTACCTTCTGAATCGTCTTTAATTAATAGTTATTAAGAGACGAGCATCGGGAGAATATTACCTTGTCGCAAGGTACGACGTACCAATTGTCCAGCCGCAATAGATACCGAATTGAAAATGCACCGCGGAGTAGAACGAGAGAATTTTTTTTCCCGCGCTTTTCAACTCGGGGAATGATGAGATGGGAAATATCCCGTTATTGGATTTACGAGAGGCAAGAAACTTGTAAAGCTCAATATTTCAAAGCTTCAGATTTTATTTCCACGATCCAATAATGTGGTCGAACAAAACGTCAATTCGAAACGAGACGGGAAATGTCGTAAGGATGCCCAGAGTGTCGAAAGAGCAACTGTGCGTTCTAACGTTGAAAGAGTTATGGATATTGTAATAATATGAAACTGAGCTCATAGATGGATCGTTACAACTATTCGTTCGCGATCCTCCAGTACATTCGAAAATTGTCAAAACAAATATCGTTTTCAAGATGACGTTACTCTCGTGCGACGGAATGTGAGTTCAATATTATTCTTTGACAGTTTTCAAATCATAAGAAGTTATAAGTGCAACGAAGGATGCAGGTGTACGAAAAATTTATCGCTTGCAATAAATGTATCGCTAAAAGTACGCTATAGAGAAATATAACGATAAAAATGTTTCAATCAAAATTTCGTGAAGAGTTGGAGAGTTGCGTTGAAGATACGTTGTCGCAGAGGAAGTTCCGCTGGAATTAAATGAATGCATGGAGCACTCTTTTCGTCGTGCTATTTCTTCGCATTGGCTAAGTTTATCTTTCCTTTCAGAGAGAATCTTGCATAAGAAGGTAAATACAGTGATTCGATAAACTCGCGGGGTAGGCTGCTGTTCAAGACCCTGTTCCTTATTTGCGCGATCGAAGTCGAGACTATACAAAGAATAAGTATAAGCGGTTGCATACATTTCTAATTTATCGCGTTGTTCCATATCGAGATGATACGGACAACGGAGAAGGATAAATTGGCAATAATTCTATTTTATTGAATACGAAAATATGATTCAGAAGTTAATTTTACATTCTACACTCAAAACGCAAGAAAGAGATTGTAATATATTTATTGATTTTTTTATTTAATAATTATTTCAAACATCTATAATACATCAGTTTTAATATTAGCATTTTCTAATCCATAAACTGATTAATCGTGTTAGTTCTATTTCATAATAGAATTTCTTTTCGTTTTCTATTTTGTGAAAATTTTCAATGTGCAGAAATATTGTTCAAAAACTTACTACATTAAAATACTCTTTTATCTAAAAAAGTTAATCTCTAGAAAAATATGTTTACGAAGATACACGATAC
>NW_012130103.1:798966-805638 GCF_000143395.1 Atta cephalotes | reverse complement strand
GTGTGTGTGTGTGTGTGTGTGTGTGTGTGTGTGTGTGTGTGTGTGTGTGTGTGTGTATATATATATATAAGTACATTATATATTCAAGATTATTTATGTAGAGTTACATTGCGATGTATGAACGAGTTATCGAATAAATAAACAAAATATTTATTTATTCTGCATCTTTGTAATTAATCAAACTGAATTACAATGAAACTTTGCATAAATTATTTTGAATATTTAAAGCATTTATAAAAGGAAAATATAAATTCTTTTATTTAAAAAATTTTAATTTTTAATAATAAAAATAACAAATAAAATTAATAAACTATAAAAATGTGTTATTAAACAAAAATATAATATTATTCATACAACTTTCATATATATATAATTTATATTAAAAAAGTAAATATACTAAACATACTTTCAATTTTCAAATTTAACTTTCTTTGCATAGACTGTACGTCTAATACATCCTTCAAAGCATTCACACATAATTTCTACATCCTTAATTACTTTATCTCTCTAATATTTAATATCTATTCCTGTTGCCATAATATTTCTTCCATTGTAGGCAGGATAAATCACACACGTATATGAAGGCACTTATTACACACTTGGATTTGCAATGCGTATCGCATACGTGCACGTTTGGCGGGCCGTTAGAGCGAAGTGGTTGCGCGGCGGCGAGGCGAGACGCGACGCGGCGCGGCGCGCGACGAGCCGAGCCGAAGGCGGCCGAGCGATGCCGAAGCGACGAACCCTCTGTCCTCGCGTCGTAGTGTCGCCCCACCACATCCAGTCGTACCGCGAATGTGACACTGTGCGCTTCGTATGCGCGCTTTCCCGTGCTTTTCTCCCTCGTAACGGTGACGTGCTGTGAGGTCCGAGAACGCGAAAAGCGAGCGTTTCCTTTCGCTTCACGCGACGTTTGCCGACATATCGTCCTATCTCTTCTTTTTATCTCTTTCTCGTCTTTTTATCACTGCCGTAAATCTTGTTCTTTCGTTAACCAGCGGCGAAGATCGCCGCGAAGTTTGCCGCCGTCGGCAGACGGTGCGTTCGTTTCTCTCGTACCGTTTCTCTTCGACCGTCCCGTTCGCGTCGGCGAAGGAAAGAGAAAGGCGACAGGAAGTAAGGGTTAGAGGGAGAATAACGGAGCAGCGGCACGAGACGACGACCGACGCCGTCGCCGCCCTCGCTGTTATCGTTTGATGTGTGAAAAGTGCGCCAGTCCGCGAAAACGCGACGCCGACACAATATTGATAGCGTAACGTGCTGAACGTTGCCGCGAAGGAACGCGCGGCAGTTTTATACCGAACGAGGAACGCGCGCTCGCGCGTGTCCCGATCGTGGTCGTTCGCACATAACGTTCGCGTTACAATTAAGATCGTGGCATCGAAATCGGAAATAATATCGGAAGTAATAATCGCGCACGCAGAGTGGTGAGAGTCGATCGCAGAAATCAAACATCAAAATTAAACGTCATTGAAGCGAGATCGGGCGGGCGAAGATGCATTCCAGATGGATGATGACGCCGCGACGTCTGTATTGTCTGTAACGATCGCCGCCGTCGGTTGGGTAAGAACGTCGCCGTATTTACTATTTAATCGTCCCTCCACGCGAAAGTCCGCCGCCGCGATCCGCGCGCGACGGTGTATCGACGTGAATCGCGCGGGTTATGACGCGCCGCGCCGCTTAGGGACGCTCGACAAGCGCTCGTAACCGGAGCCCCGGGTAGCCGCGAGTGCGTGCGTGCGTGCGTGCGTGCGTGCGCGACAACGACAGCGACAGCGATGGAGAACGACCCGGCGGCCAAGTCCTGGCCGTCGGGCCCGGGAACGGGCAAGGGATCATCGCCGTCCTGCCTAGAGGCGTCGATGCCACGGAAGTTCCGCGACGGGGACCTCCGTGCGGGGACCGCGGGCCTCAATTGGGCGCTGTGCGCCCTCTGCCTCGCCAGCTTCGCCCTGTCCGGCGTGCTCTTCTACCGCGAGCTCGGCTTGGAATCCAGGATCGCAAGTCTGGAAGCACGCTGTATGCGCGTCCAGGATCCTTCGTCGCCGGTGGAAGTCCTAGTGCAGAGGCTCAAGGCGGAGCTGCAGGAGCAATTGCGGCAGACGCAACGACTCGATTCCACAGCGGTCTTCAGGCCCAAACGCGACATCTCCGAGTGTAATTGTCCTCCAGGTAAATCAATCTTATTTGAAAAAAAAATTGCTCGTCTCTTCTTCATAAATTGGTATTTTACTGACTGCGCGGCTTTAATGTATTTTATTACAACGTTTGTATCTTATGAAATATTGTTTAATTATTGATGATGATTGGTGTAATTATGAATGTTTTTACGTCGAATCTCAATATCATGAATTGTTGCAGCACTGTGTATTATTCACTCCGAGAAAAAGACAGTGATAGTAAAAATCATAGGGTAAGGTGGTACAATTTCGAATATTATACAATTCTCAATGAAATAAGATTTAAATTCAATTTTCGAAGTTTAAAATTGGTTTTTTTGTTTGATGGAGAATTTCCTTTAGTATATTCTTCATAATGGAAATCAAGATTACCAATCTTGAACCTCAAATTTGGATTTAAATATTTTGTTCAGAATTATATCATGTTGGAAATTATACCATGTTATCTTAAAAGTGACAACTGTATAAGTTTTATATGTAGAATTAATATACACACAACATAGTTGAATAAACTGTTGTATTCCAACTAAAATAATTTATTCATCTATATATTGTATATTAATTCTTATAATATACATATATACATATATAATATACATATATAATTGGATCATTTGTGTCTTGTGCATTTTTTTTCTTTGAAATACTGGGTGCATCAAGTAATTAGTAACATATTTTTTTAATACACAATCTTATAAATCCTTTTTAAAGGTTGTGTATTAAAAAATTGTGTATTAAAAGATTGTGTATTTAAAGTTAAAATATTTATAAAAAATAATTATAAATAAATATAAATTAATTTATAGTAATTACAATTATTTATAATTAATTTTTAAATGATTTATAAAATATTTTAAAGATGTTAAAATGTAAGAATTATTTAATAATTTTTATATGCTTGTGAAAGTGATAAAAATCAATGTATGTTAAGTTATCATATTTATAGTTGCTATCACTGTTTTTTTTCTATAAGTGAATAATTAGCATAATTATGGATGTTTTTATAATAATATTTCAGTACGTAATATAATATAAAAATCATTACGATAATATATTAATATACGAGGATATGAGAAATGCATAATTAATATTTTACACATCTTTACAGATTTGTTTTATTTCTTAAAAATTACAAATTATATTTCTTTCAATTACCATAATGTGAAGTATATTGTAAATATGTAATTTCAAAATTATAGGCTATTTTCTAATAAAATTAATTAACGACGTCTAAAATTTTATGTATTATTCGATTAAAAATGATTGAAAGATTAATTTTGATATATTTACTAGAAATGTGGAATTTTTAAATAGTGCTTTTTTTCATGAAAATGAATATCCGATATGCGATCCGAACTCAAAATATCGCAATAAATTATCATAATTTCTTCATTCAATGACACATGAAAACGTTTGATATTATGCGAATTGACATCTCAGTAAAGTGCTAATCGAAGGATTTACAGCAACTCCTAATTGCGGAAGTAATCCACAAAACAAACTCCATGTTTGTTTCCGGCGAATCCAATTATGTTGGAAAGAATTCTTGTTTCCAACGTATCGCAGATCTTACAAATGTTTGTGTAAAGAAAGTAGAGTGAAGAATTTTTGCAATCATTATAAATCGGTTTTCTAGCAAATCCTTTAAAAAAGGATACCTTGTGTAAGCTCTCGGTTTATTGAAGCGAACGAAGAAAAGTGTAATCAGGACTTGTAAATGTTACGCTTTCTTCAGTCACACGATACTATATCCGATCTCTTCATTATACTAACAAAAATACAACCGAACTTTTTTACGGTTAACGAATTAAGATTTACGAGATTCTTTAGATTAGGTACGCTTGCATTTTCTTATCTTCTTTGATTCCAACGAGGAAAAAGTTTTTAAAGAGTCAGGAAATTACATATTGCGTATTCTAAATCAAGTTAGAATACAGAAAGAGTACTTTATTATCAAATTGTGCTGTGAACATTGAAATTAGCTGACTGTAAAAAAAAATACTCCAATCTCTTGATATTGTATATTGTGCATTTACATTTTTATTACTATGGTAGATTCGTAATTCCATTTTGCTCACTCGACGTCGCGTCTGATATCGTTTTGCGAAAAGCGCGTTGCGCTGCTTTTCTATCATGTCTTCTGTTTGAAACTCTATTCTAACCAAACGATTCTCTCTACAAACACCCGCTTTATGCTCCACGGCTTGCTTGCCGCGACTTCACTCCCGACTCTTATTCATGACAGAACAAAGTAGCAAAAGGGCAAAACGCAAAAGCCGCACCGTTGGAAGAACCCGCGAACAGAGTCACCTCGCGAGCTACGAAACGTGCGAACGTAATAATAAAAATGAGGAAGAAAATTCACAAGAAAAATCACGGTGGTTTCTGTCGTTTCTGGATCTCATCTTATATAGCATCTTATATAGATCTTCAAAAGATTGTCCTAAGAAAATTCAGATGTTCTACGTTTTCAGAATGTTCCTACACTATAGAAAAAGAATAGTTGCAAATTGGATTAATTGCAATTTTGCTTGAAAGCAGACAAATCAGAATTTTCTAGTTGAATCTATTATGGTTCTAATTGAGATAATCAGATTTCTGATTGACATTAGATTCTTCTGATTCGTTTATCTTCAACCAGAAAGGAGGATACTTTTGCCTTTTCGCGATCATTCTAATATCGTTTTATTTCTACATTTTTTTTCTACGTTTTTCTTTATCGGAAATTATAATAATGGCACGTAAGAAAAAATTGATACATTGAAATACAGAATAAAATCCTTTCTTTTTTTTTACATCATTACGAAAATCGCTGTCAGTTATATGCTTCAATCATTTAAAACCTAATTCAGTTGGATTGAATGGTTGAAGCATAGGTTAAATATTAAACAATGGTAATCGATATTAAAGAAACAATGGTAATCTAATCTAATCTGATGAATTAAATAATATTCTGTTTTTAACTTCCATCTATATCAAAATGTAAATTATTTCTGTGGTTATAGTTTCAAAGTAGACATGGTCCGTATTATGGACTTAGTAAATAATAAACTAAATTTAAGTCTAATTTAATACATTTTTTTGAATTAAATTATTTTCCATTGTTTTAATTAAAGTAATAATATATTAGGTACATAAGAATAATAATTTCGATCTGTAGATATTAAAAATAACTCAAATTGGTTATAATTTGATATTATAAATTTAACAGTGTACACTAACAGTAATTTCGTAATGAATAAGGATTTTTATAACTTTATTTCAATATATCAATTTTTCCTTGAATGTAATGAGTATACTTATAAAGATAATTTTTGGATTCCACAAAGAAAGATACATAAGAAAACGAAATGAAACGAATGATCGCAAAAAAATTGTCCTCCCTTCTTTTCTCAGAGGACATCCCTAAAATTTGCTGTCCGGAATACGATGATTTCAGATTAAGTATCTGCGTTATTCCAGTCGAATGTCGAGCAAATGTCATCGTGCACTTTGAAAAGAGTACGAAGGCGCTCCTTCTCGCGTTCTTGTCTCATTCGTCGACATTCCATCTGCGTGAACCAAATGATTGTATATGATCGTCGTCAATCGGCCAATAAATAGAAGAAAGAAAGAAAGAAAGAGACTGTCCGCATGTTGACTCGGTGAAATCGAAGCTTTGTGCGCAAGACTCCTTCCTGTCATTAAGACAGATGCGCGATTGCTTCATTGTAGCTTTCATCAAGTCGCACTCGCCGAGGCTCTGGCAATAACTGTTACGATAATCGTGCTATGTACCCGTGTCATGATAACTCCACATGTGCATCATCGGTTAAACGTGAGATTATGTCGGTACCGTTAGGGAGGGGCGATGTAAAAAAAGTACTGCAAATATCTACGTATTTATTTATTTTGTTTTATTATTCTCCGGCTAGTATTTCATTATACAATAAATACTTGCGTTTCAGAACAATCTGCGTGTTTATAGCCGTTACGGCCATTACGGGTATTTGATGGTAATGAATTAATGTGTGTGTGTGTGTGTGTGTGTGTGTGTGTGTAAATATTGATATAAAAATATTTCATGTATAAAAATATTTTTATATTAAGTAGAACAGAACAGATTTTTATCAATATTACTATATATGATTTTCGCGAGATCGCGAAATATCGTTTAACTGGTAAACGATATATACTGTGAAATTTTACACAGAGAAGAAAACCTCCTTCTCTCATTTGAATGGCTGCTTTACAACGAGAAAGCTGCTCCTAGAAGGAAATCCTTGTGTTTTAGAACCGAAACTTGCAACCGCCGTGAAACCATCGAATTTGCGGGAAGGAGAATTTACGACCAATAAATGCAACTTCAGCCCTTTGCGACTTGCGGCAAGTTTATGTAGAGCAAATGATGTAGTTACGAGCATCATTAAGAGTCATTTTATGATAGCGATGCAATTTATTCTCCTCTCTCTCTCTCTCTCTCTCTCTCTCTCTCTCTCTCTCTCTCTCTCTC
>NW_012130103.1:793885-796021 GCF_000143395.1 Atta cephalotes | reverse complement strand
TTCTCTCTCTCTCTCTCTCTCTCTCTCTCTCTCTCTCTCTCTCTCTCTCTGTCTCTCTCTGTCTCTCCGCGAAATTGTCGATTTTCAAAGCGTACAAACTGCAAGAGTATCGACCATCTTTTCCTTCTCCGGTCCTTTTGCACAACTGCGCACGAAAAAGCATCCACGGAGTAGGTAGCTCGCTAATTGCAATAATTATTCCATTGTCGGACTCTCCGAGTCCGAGGTAGGAACTATTTTCCGGCGAAGTACGGTTGGGACGGAAACGGAAGCGCGTATACGGCGAAAGGGAGAAGGAGTAGAACTACCGGCCGGATTAATTCCGCGCTCCGTTTCTGCTCGCAGTCCACTCGCCGCTATCTCGTGTCTGATTCTTCTCTTCTTTATTTTCCTCCTTTTTTTTCCTTGTTCCATCGGTAGCCATACCTTCCCCTTATCGCGCGTCCACGGCATGACGAGCAACAAAAGGGAAAAGAGAAAGAGAAAGAGAGAGAGAGAGAGAGAACCGAACTCACAATTCTCGTTGACTCTCCTCGCGATGGCGTCCCAAAATTGAGACATGCGAGCTGACGCACCAACATCATAAATCTTTGCCTTTTCCCTCGTAGCTAGCGAAGGGTGTCCGTATCTATCGCATCCCTCGCATCATTCCTCCCCTTTCTGCTCTGTCTACGTGTAGAATTCGCGTGTGGAACTGAAGGCGTGGAGACGCCCTAATATCGCGATCTCTGATGCGCGAAGCGATTGGGATCGCCAAACTTCGACGCATGAAGTTGGGAATGTAAAATTTCTTCGAAACGAGAGGATCTATTTACATTTTACTCGTGTAAAATGCAGGAAATGTCGACTCCCGTCGAGAGAGAGATACCTGAGAAAACGCGAAACATTTTGCTATCGGAAATCTCCTTCGCGCGCGTAAAATGTAATTTGGATCGTATAAAATATCTGCCACGCGTGAGGTATTCTCTAGAAATTTTATGTTGTGGAAATTTTACCGTGTTCTACGATATTACTGAAATAATGTGATTGGAAACAGAATGTGGCGACAAGTATTGTTAACTATAAAGATATATCAGTTAGTGGACAGTTAGTGAACGTGACCCAATTGGACAAAATGACAATATGACTCTAATAAATTCGTTGTTTATACAAAAGTTTAATAATGAATTTATTTAGCATCGTACATATATATTATAAAAGCTTAATTAAATTACAATTTTTGCCATTTTGTCCAATAATTGAGTCATGTCCATTAAAGGTACACACAAAAGATATCATTCCATTGTTAAAAAAAAATGATTACTCAATTTATTTTCTTTCTTTTAAATACCTAACGGTTATCTTTAATAAAGAATATATTTTTAATAATAATTTTAAAATATACTTATTACAAATTTTAGAAAAACTTATTATTATACTTAAAACAAAATTTATCTTTTTTTGAAGAATATTATTATATAATCTCTCTTTGATCAAAAAAACTGATAACTTTAATGATAAACAAATCAAATTTATTTTAATCTAATAATAATCTTGATTGAAGTTACTTGATTAAAGTTACTAAGATTCAAAATATATCTTGAATAAATTTGACGCTTATATGATGAACTTGTAATAGAGTGCGGATATATGAACTTTTGAAATATAATTGAAACAAGTAGATAATTATATGTAGTACCTATTTTTCTGTGTGTACATTTACTTTGTCCTAAATTCTCTTTCAATTTTAATGTAACAGAAGTAATTGCTGTAAAGTACGAATTCTCTCGCGATCGACCTTTTTCGGAACACACTTATCGCCATTTCCACTCGGCGTTGTTACCCACTTACGTACCGTACCATCGCGCGGGACAAACGCGGTAATGCGATTGACCGTGTGACAAACGATGCGTGGTCGCACCATCGTGATCGAACCGTCAGGACGAATAGGAAGTAAGGAGGAAGAGAAAAGACGAATCCCTCTCCTTGAAAAGAGCACACATCAGTATAAGAAACGACGTTGGTTCCAAACGACGCCGCATACTTCTCGTTATATCCGGGCGTTTTTCCACGCCTCGGGGAAATCGATGGGCGTCCGAGGACTTTTCATTTCTCTCTCTTTCTCTCTCTCTCTCTCTCTCTCTCTCTCTCTCTCCT
>NW_012130103.1:788094-792851 GCF_000143395.1 Atta cephalotes | reverse complement strand
TCCTCCTCCCCTCCTCCCTCCCTCCTCTCTTCTCTCTCTCTCTCTCTCTCTCTCTCTCTCTCTCTCTCTCTCTCTTTCTCTTTCTCTCCACTTTCAGCCAAATTGCTATCTATCTCAGTAGATCAACGGGAAGGAGGAGAATGATGCATTGTCTCGGCTGTGTACAGGTAGCATGCACCAGCCAGCCACTAGGAATATGGACGTCTTCCTGTAGCTTACCCTAATAGAAATTAAACTTGCAGTATCTCGCTGACCGGAGATCTTCGGACCGTTTATCATAGAAAACGCGACGTAGAGTTATGTTTCCTTCAGGAAAGAGGAGGCGAAGCGCGAGTTAACTCCTCCATTGTATCTTAGGAGGAATATAAGGCAATGCAAAGTCGTACATTCGTTGAGTAAATAAAACAAATATCCGGCATATAATTACGTAAAAAGGGTGTGGTATTACAATGACAAACGATGGGATTCGCGCCAACTTCCACCGGTCGGTATAAATTATTATCCTTCGATGAAGTTGAAGTCGATTTTTCCTCGATGAGAGAATGCCGAGACAATTTATAGTTCTTTGAGTTAAAGGCGATCGGCGATTTAAACTTCTTTTGGGAAAGAAGAATAGGCGGCGCAAACTCATTCTTCGGTTACATTAAAGCTGAACTTTACTTCAGCGGAATCTTAATTTGCGGCTTAATTAGAAAGACTTCTTATGTTGTAAACTCGTTAAATCAAATTTCCGTTAGGAAAATTCCATTCTGAATTGTTTCGTAAATTCTGTAGAGGCAAGGAATGGGGATGAAAATGACCGAAAAAAAACTAGAAACTTTGAAAAAACTCATTAAAAAAACAATGCTCTTCCTTGGCCCTTCAAAATTTTTTACAATATTTGAATATATATCCAAAGTTTGTTTGAAACATTTCACGCTGTATTATTGTACCAAAATAATTTTAACCTTCATCCAAAAGATTTCTGAAAAGATAGCTGTAAAAGTTAAAATGTAATACAATAGCACTAAGTGGTAATAGTCATGAATGGCACACCTTCATAATTATCCAGATGACATTTTATACTGTACTGTGATTTTAAAAGTTAAGTAAATGTTTCATACTTGTTAGCGTAAACAGTACTTTAAAGGCGCCTCCAGATGATATGGCCATCAACGTTCGATAACATTAGCAAATATCATATATATATATATATATATATATATACCATACATAATTATTCATATTGAATGTAGACCAATATTTAGAATATGTGCAAAGTTGGCATATACATTGGCCATATCATTTGGAGGCGTCTTTAGAATAGTTGACGCTGCTTTTGCTATATATTTGTTATAATTGTACATGTTCTAAAACTGTAATTAGTCAAACAACGTTTATCAAACTATCTCTAACTATTGAATCGATATTATATTAGGATGTTGCCCCTTCTCAAAATTAAAAGTTAGAATATGTACAATTGCAATCAATATATACAACAAAACAGTGTCAATTGCGCTAATTAACAACAATATGGGCCACACACTGCTTGTTTAGCTTTTAAAATTGGAGTAAAATATAAAACATCTATCTTTTAAATAATTATAAGTGACTATTATCGGTAAAGAATATCTCTCAACATTAGACACTGCAAGAATGTTTCCGTTTTAATTTGAAATAAATTAGAAAGACGAAAATATTAAATGTCAAAATGACGTAGATATATAAAACATTTATTTTAACAACTATCAAGAAAAGTGAATTCTATACCTTTTTCTATTTATTTAACATGAATTCTATATATTTTTCATGAGTTTTATATCATTTTGATTAAAAATTCATGTAAGAAATTTATTTTTTACTTGATACTTTTTGAGAGTAAAACATTTGTTTTTTTCATCTCTAATCGATGGTTACGAGACATTTTGTATTTTACAAAAATATATTGTAATATGAAGCGTACAAATCAAACGACGGCAGACGAATCTTTTGTCGAAGTATATATAAGTTGGATACCATTCCGTGTATCAGAATATGTTCTCGTCCCGTATAGCGAAGAATAGACGCGCCGTATATCGAAGAATGATCGAACGTGTTGGTACCGCATGTTCGTTGTAATAGCAAAGAAATCGAAATCAAGAGACGGAATTGTCCGGAATCGACTTTCAAAATAAAAAACTAACAAGTCCCGACAATTTCTATCGCGAAACGGAGAAGACATTTTCTTTCGTCTGGGTGCCTGGATAAGCGACTCGCTTGTATGTACCCGCTTGGAGCCAAATTACCAACTACTACACTCCGGAAGTACACTTCGTGTCACAGGAAGGATGGGGGCGCCATTACTATGTACGTGTACCTACCTGGATAGAGAGAGAATATGGGGGTAAAGTTACGTAATGCGTCCTCATCGGTGAACTTTTAACATGTTATGTTCCAGCAGATAGGAGTTTATACATGCCGAAATACATGCCGAAAATATTTCGCTTTCTCGTGAAATTTCTCAACTGTGTTTATTGAAAATTAGTTTAATAAAAATTTAATTAATTACCGTAATTCTATTAATTAATTTAAAATTTGTTTGACATACATTATACATCACGAAGTTTGTATAATAATTTAATATTGGACGAAATTAAAATTACGTAATAACTATTCGTGATTATATATTGTAAGATTATATACCTATTATATTTTTACAGAAATTATGATTTTGCTGAAATATTTAAAAATTTAGTTAGATACAAATCTGAAAATAATTTTGTTGGACTATTAAAATAATTTATGTAAAAAGTTCAAGCAATATCGTAATAAACAATATGTACAAAATTTTCATGTTTTAGCAATCAGCTTGAGCGTCCTACATAATTGTTTTGATAGTTGATCAAAATTATTTCAAAATTTTTTAACAAAATTTTTAACAAAATAGTCCTTTTCATTATTATTATTCGCATGATTATGTAATTTTCGAATTTATCCCTTAAACGAAATACATTTTTCACAATTTTTTTCTGATATTTATGATGTTACTACACAGGAAAAGGAATTACAGAAGAAGAAATGATTGTATCGCATTAGCTTTTTGCCAGCTAGATCGCGAAGTAGCTTATATCGAACCTCGAGTCCTCTGAGTGCTGTCGAGTCCTCTGCTAAGTTTAACAGCTCCTTGATAACCTTTCTTATTTCTCTACACGTACTTCTTGCGGCCTTCTCTTTCTCATCGCGCCGATAAAGAAATCATTTATTCATTAATTCCTTTTTCATTCGGGCAAAATATTGCTTGAGGAAGTGTAGGAGTATAAATGGAGCAAGCTTAGAATTTATGCATGACTCGATACTTGAAGAAACTTCGGAAATTGTGGACTCGTTTCTCGTTGGTATCTTCCGAAACTCCTGTACAACGCGACTGAATTACCATCACCTTTAATCCGCAACGAGCTCGTGCGACGTCGCCTAGGCGAGGTGACACATCGCGGCGAGAAACCTTCCGCCTTCCTCTCAGTCTCACCTATCGGCGAAACTGCAACAAATTGAATTCCGTGTTCGGTAACGCGAGAGAAGCGGTATGTACGTTGGCTCGCGAAAGTTGGCGCGGCGGCAAGCGGGTTGTCGCGATTTACGATTGGCGCACGTGTGTCAGACCTGGGGATGGAAGTTTATGCCGGCGAACCGCTCGCGCCATCCGACAAAACTTATTACCGCGCTCGGATCGCGCGCGCACGAGGGAGGCTGCCCTTGTTTCGCGAGAGTTTCTGGCGTATGTCACATTTACCAGTATTTCCACTTCCTTTTTCTTCCTTTTTTCTTTCCTCTCTTCTTTTCGTCGAAACGTGCCCGGTGGAAACGCGTCCGCGTTCGAAGGTCGCGATCGATTCGCGAACCGGGGCGTGTCTCTCCAGCGAGCTTTTGCACCTCGATAAATTCGAGTGAGACTTCCGTTAAATATTTGGACAATGAGAGAGAAAGAGCTTTCTTTGAAGTCCCGGTAGAAGGCTCGCGATCTCGAACGTGTGAAATATCGAAATTAAAGATCTCTATTGTGATGGTGGAGACGTGATGGTATAGTGATTCAATCAATTGTTCGAGTTCTTCGAAGATAGTGATTGCCAGTAAATAAAGAAGAATAAAATGAACTGTACACATTTATCGTTTTAGTTTCTGAAGAAACTTTAGATAATAAGATTTTTATTCTCTCCATTTAATTCTAAATGCACTTTTTATTAACAGGACAGTAGTTTGAGTCCTACAGAGATATTTAATATTGAAGAATTAATAAACTAAAATGCATCCGACACGGCAAAAGTTAATAGTTTATGAACAGTTGAATAATAATTTAACTTACAGTTCCCCAAAATCTGTAGAGGAACACATCAACACGGGTCTGCTATCCTGTAATATTTACATAATTGCCAGAAACTAGACGTTAGAAATTGATACAGCAAAAAAGAATGTGTTAATTGGACGATAAATATGTCCAAGTGTCCAACATAATTTTGAAAATATGCTTCTGTTACTGGCGTGTGTACAGATGGATGGGCTTTTACCGAATTAACAGTCCCGATAAATTCCAGAGTGCACGATAAATAACGCTCCGGATCGCTCGACGTGACGAACGAATTCCGGTTGTGGCGGAATTCGTCTCCAAGCGATTGGTATTATCGTTTCTCGTATCGACAACTCCGATTAACGGACGGCCTCCGATTAATCTGGCCTCGGTTAACTAATGACACCATTGGAAACAAGCTCCCGTTTCTCTCCTTGCCCTTCTCTCTCTCTCTCTC
>NW_012130103.1:776386-787849 GCF_000143395.1 Atta cephalotes | reverse complement strand
CGTTCCATGGATTCTTGTTTGGGATTTTACGACAGGTCGGCGAGTGCACAGGTCGGCGAAAGAAATAATATACGCGCATCAAGAATTTTATGATTGCAATTAATTTTAATACCGCGTCGCTGAATCTCACGTGCATACTCTCTCGTTGCACGAGAAGCACGCGGAAACTTGGTTCGTTTCACTTTGTACAATTATTTCAAACGCGTGATCGTCTATCCTTGTTTAAACTACGTTGGAATTGCCGTCAAAATGTATCTGTATAAAATATCGAAACTAGGTCAAAATCGAGACAAGCGAAAAACTTGTTAATATCTGGCATTACCGGCAGCTCTATTTCCGACAGTTATGGATGCATTGTAAAGTTAGAAAATACTCATATATATTTTACTCATATATATTTTACGTGTTTTGCATACAGCGTTCATATTAAAATGAACGAATATATTTTAGGTTATTATACTTACGCTTGTAAACATGCGCAATAATTAGTTATTTCTTATTAATATGATAAATATCGTAATAAAGGTGCTCTTAAACATATTTATTTTTACTTGAAAATAACGTAAAGTGTCGCTTAATTTACGATATAAATGTTATCGAACACCTGTTATTTTGAAATCATTTTACGGAATCTATTTTACGTGATCGCAAACTGAAATTCCTGCATATTGATGTAGTATATTTTTTCCCTTATTAATCTTATAGGTGAGAGACTTCAATTTTTTTAGTTTAGATTTACAAGACATGTCTGTTTTGAATAATAATTGTTTTCTTTCATCGCAAACTTACGGAACTTTGCAGGGCACACTTTCAAACCATTGATAGAAATGAATTAGATTTCAATGTTGGCCGATCGAGAAATCAGAAGTATGTCCTTTTAACTATTCATGCAAACTAAATTCTGACTGATTCAATTTGCTCTAATACAATCTTCGTAGCGAGAAATTCGTCTGTTAAATCTCCAATACTTTGACTTATCAAAGCAATTATCTGTATGAGGATCACGTTATTATTTAGTTAATCATTTTGAGTAACAGACGAACTTCTTATTATTAGTTTTCCAAGTTACACTACACTGTTAGATATGAAAGAAGCAATGATAATTTAATCTTGTAAGTTAAATAACATTTTGTTATTTTTAATTTCCATATCAAAATGTAAATTAATCCATTTTTATGATTAGTTTTAAAGTGAATATTTCATAATTAATGTATGCAGTAAATAATAAACTAAATTTGAGTCAAATTTAATACATTTTCTTGATTTAAATTATTTAATTCCATTTAGTTAAATTAACAACATATTGAATAAGAGCAGCGATCTATATAGAAATGCACTGAGAGAAATGAGTTTGTTATAGGAATAAAAAAGGGATAACAAATATGAAATATGAAAACTGATCGCTCAATTACTATTGCGAATAATTTCTCATTATTCGTTAATGTAACAAATAATACACAATTTTACAATACATATCAAAATAGTCAGTATTGCTAGCAAATAAAATCTATCAAAAAATAGGTTAGATTTTAATAAATATAAATATAATTTATATTTATTAGAAGCATAAATTGCTTCTTTACTAATATTGGAACAGCAGACTAAGCATCCATCATAACAATATAATTTGCTGTCATACATCTACAAATTATTTGAACTTTTTAAAGGAACTGGTGGCTTGTTAAATTAACAAAATCTTTTCTTTCAATGTGATTAAAAATAATTTAAATTGGGTATAATTTAATATTATAATGAATTTGACAAACACTATGAGGATATATGTTTCCTACTCGTTATTTATACTACTAGTCAATCATTTTGTATAAAATTCTGTAAGTTAAAATTAAATTAAATCGTTCTTTTTGAGTAGTTACTTGGTTAAAATAGTCTGTCTTCTTACATACGTATTGTGCATATGTATTCCATCAGCATTACCAGTTTACCACAAGATAAATAGTACTAGTAGTTCTAAACCCGTGCGACTACCTAAGCGTGAGATACGTTTTACATAACTAAATGTAAATGATATGCGCATTACTATGTGTGTTCTAACGTAACGTGCCCACATTCTGCATTCATCCAGGGAGCAAATTACGTTTAACCATACGGCTAACGTCACGTCTAACGTTATGTTCCGACTGATTCGCGCGCGGTTCTCTGCACTTGTGTCCTCTCTGTATTTACGACTTGGCATAAGAATAAAGGTCACGATAAATGGTAAACTAAAGGTTAACAGACTCCTTTGCTCTCGTAGTTCGACGAACGAGAACTTCCAATCGTATCGACGACCTCGGTTAACCCGTTCGTCGTTGGTTAATTCTCTCACTATTCTATTCTACCACTATTGCTCTTTTGGCATAAACCTGGGTTAAGTCGAATCTGTACTCGGTCGTATCTCTTCTTCACTGGGTTAGTTTGAGGTCGACCGTTGTTCGTTGGAATGCATTTACTGTGATTCCGTTCGTGCATTATAAAGGTAGGGGCTACTCGCATTTTGACTGCGAAACGAGAAAGGTTGGAACACCATGGAAGAAAGCCGCAATGTTATGAAGGTTGGATCGCTAAAGTAAAGAGTTGCACTCTCCGACTGAATTTTGAAGTCGAATTTCCTCGACGGAAATTGAATCATGAACCATCTTCACGCATAAAATTTCCGAAACGCTAAACTTTGCTTAAAATTACATTTATTTTCCTTTATTGAAGCTCATTTGATCAAAACTGTTCTGCCTTCGTCAATTATTTCGTTATATTTCCTTGGAATTGAAATTTACTCTTTTCGCTTTCTTCGGAAAAATCGATTATATTCCCTTTATTAATATCTTAACTTTTACGCTTCATCCCGTGTATCTGAGAACGCACCTACTGCGAAAGCGAAAGGACGGAAGAGAAGCAAGATGTAGGGGAGAAGAGAAGAGCCAGGAGGAGAAACACTTCGCTCGGAAGTCGTTGAATTTGCATGAATCGCAGCCGGTCGTTACGTTTCAATGCTCGCTTGCCTTCCGCTCGCTTAAATGTCGTTTAATTAGTCGGAACGGCTGAGGGGCCGCGGTATTCATGTACTAGGCGGTACTCCTTCGGCCGCGAATCGCAAACGCGAATAAGTCCATCTGAGATGCAAGCCACTCGTGGCCGCGGGGTAGGAAGTGCGTCTCTAATTATTATCGTTAGAGATAATTATGCGACTGCTCGAGCCAATCGACAGAATCAGTAAACGCGTGCTAACAAAATGCAACTCGTTTTTTTTTGTATCCCTACGAGATAAGAGGAGTGAAACATATGAACGCGACAATATTTATTGTACGACTTTTATACGATATTATGCGACACGCGATTTTAAGTTAAAAATTTTTTTTTTTAAATTTAAAAGATATTTGGATATTATAAAACAGAAAATATTGTGATGTAAATGTAAAATATTTTAAATGTTATCTTAATTATGTTAAGATTTTATGCATAATTTTAGACATGTTATATTTTTTATGTGCTATATAAGTGCATATGTTATATTTTATATGTTTATGTGTTATATTTCATATGCTTTTTTCAAAATAGTAGTTAACATAGATATATACTTAGATTGATTTCGTAAAGTTTCTCTTTGAATTTATACGAAAAATTTCAGCAATATAACGATGAAATTTTTATGATTTTTTCATTCATTCATAAATAAAATTGAAGCAGGGATAAATTGGTATTTTGCCTTGCGGAGCGAATATATTATAGAAACGATAGTGCTTTGACATTTTCATTAGGTGAAATAATGCTATTTCATATTTTGTGTCTCTTTATCATCGAAATATATATTGGTTAAAATTCTGACATAAACTAGAAATATGTAACTATATTGATGCATCAGTCAATCCATTCGCGAGAAATAGATTTATTTCGCTGCTTTAAACGTATTAATAATTAATAATACAATTTTGTCAGATTATGCGAGTCTGGGACGCGAATGACGCGAAATAAACGGTCTGATAACGAAGCGAAACGAGAATTCGCCGCGATATAAACGATGTTTCGCTGGGATTCGGCAACTCATTTAGTCCGTAAATTTATTCTCTCTATATGTGTGTGTGTGTGTGTGTGTGTGTGTGTGTGTGTGTGGTTTAAATTCATAGTCGCGAATATGCTTATGCGTGAAATCGAGGGAGAGTAAATCAGTGGAGCGTAAAATAAAAATTTCTGTATGGAAAGAACGATTTTGTTGAGGTATCTAAAATTTAACTAGATACAGATTTGCAAAATAATTTTGTTGTACCGTCAAAATAATTTCATACACTGTTAAATCTGTAGCATCAAATTTAATCTAATTTAAGTCGCCACTGTTCCTACTCAAAATATCATTATTTTATACTAAACAATGATTAAATTTAAAACCATATAGCATCAAATTGACACTATATATTGTCAAATTTAACCATTGTTTTATTGAGTAGGAATAATCGCGACTTGAATTAGATTAAATTTGACAGATTTAACAGTGTAAAAATTTCAAGTGTGATAAGTAATGTTACTAAAAGTTTTGACATTCTACTAACTAGTTTGAGCGTCCTTACATAATTATTTTAATGATTTCAATGAAATTATTTTCAGATCTATATATACGCTGAGAGAGAAATGTGTTGTAAATGTGATGTGATTTACAAAAACTTTCTTATCTTTTAATTAAAAAATTTTGTTGTTCTATAAACAAAATTTGGTTGTTCTATAAACAAAATTTGGTTGTTCTAATCAAATTTTGATTAAAACGATAAAATTTTTTAATTTTTAAAAAAAGTAAGAAAATTTTTGTAAGTCACATATTATGCAAATCATTTCTCATTGCAACTAAATTTTTAGATTCTGTAGCAAAACCGTTCTTTCCGTGTGATTACAGGCAACTTACAAATGGAGAGACATGAGAAAAACATATATAGTTAAATCATAACAATGCGACGCATGATAAACGCCTTTCAAAGAGGCGATTAACAGCTTCGAACATAAGGGAGGAATTTTGTCTTCGTGATTTAATAGGCATTGCGAGCATAGAATAATTACAAAATAAATAATACACGAACTTCCAGAGCAACATGAATGATCCTATGATGTTTCCCTCTAATCGGACACGACATCACTGTAAATACCTCACACGAGGTATTCCAGGAGAAATTTCGATTCAGGGAGGTATTATTCGTGGGATATATTAAATGGAGAGATTGAATAGATATAGAATCTGTAGTACAGTGAAAGTTAAACACCAAACAGCAGTAGAAATTATATAAAAATAGTTTAGTATTACTTCTTTTATTTCTACGTTTTATTGCTACGTTTAGGATATTTCTCTTTTTGGAAATTACAATCTAATGACTGATCTCTCTAATTTATACCTAAATTTATGCGATTCCTCTTGCATCAAATCGCCATGAATAATAGCGCGTGGGAAAGTGTGGCATGACGGCTTTTCGAAATGCGGTATATGCGTACAGTATATATGCAGAGTATATAATGTAAACTGAAATTTAGGCGTCATACCTATAATGGATAACGAGAGACTAATGCGCAAACCAATTCGCGACGAAAATCCGCCGTTACGAAAGCGCGCAATCAATAAGGTAATGAATCGCGAGCTGCACTTGGTGACACGATAGCTAGCCGATGCCCTTTCACGATAATGATGCTTCGATGATATTTGCCGGGTACTCCTGTTAATTGCAACACGATATCGATCGCGCCTAAAATACAACCACTGTGCCCTAGAATTGCCGCCACTTTGTAAATTTTCTAAATTTAATCTAGAATTTTTTTTTTAAAGAAAGAAATCCAGATATCGATGTCATGTTGTAGTTAATCGAAACAGGAAAGTTCGGGATAGTTAAGCATGAAAATTGATAATAAAACTTTTGCCTTTAAAAAAAAAATATTGTTTGAAAATAATTTTAATATAAGAGGCTTAGTTTTAATTATATATTTTATTATAAAATAAAAAAGAATTATCTTTCATCTTTCGTTGGGTAAAGATTTGTTTTAACTCTTCAATGCATAATTTTTTACCTTTTTATTACTGTGTTTTATAAAGTTCTTGCTAAAAATATAAAAATGAAAAATTAAGTCGAGATAAAGTTTGTGCAAAACACAGTTTTTTTTGTTCAAAGGGTGGAAATTTAAAGTAAAATTGAAAAAAATTTTTATATCATAAAAATTTTTACTGTTTTTATTGTTTTCGAAATTGCTACTCGGATACCGATATATTAATAAAAGAATTAAATTGATCAAATTTTTGAGCGCGTGAGCGAAAGAGCGATAATTTTTGCACACTCAGTAGATAGTATGCAATGTATACGCAATGTACCGACATGTTTGCGGCTTATAAAATCACAGAATGCGTGGAAATTGTCGCGTATATATGCAGTCAAATCAGAATTTAACCAGTGCGGTCGCTTCTATGCGCGCCGTTTGTCGTTAATTCTGGCGCTGCAATTAGCTCATTTATGACAGCCGCACGTGAAAGCGAGGCGTAATCGTCCGAGTTACTCGTGGCTTGCGTATTGCCTCGATTGCAGTGAATGCGTCGTCACTGTCAATTGGAATCTTCCTGACCTTACTGAAGTCAATGCAAGTGTTTAAAGTTTAAACGATGATGTAATATACAGTATCCCGTCAGCGGATGTTCTTTCATCTACAGATTCTTTGAATCCAATTTGAATCGGATTATTTGTAGAGAGAGTAGGCTTTGCTTTGTGGAAATGTTCTGTATTAAAGCACTTGCTTTTATGGAAGTAACAGAAGTAACTTCGGTTTGAATTGAATCGAAAAGCAATTTTTTATTCCCGATAACGTCATTGTAATTTGAAACGTTCCATATGATTTCTCCCTACCGTTCCAAAACAATCGTTATTCTTCCATGTTCCGGGAAATGTGCGATTCAGCATTGAAACCCGGGGATCGTTTCTCGATTTCGCGACGACGAATCCGAAAGCTCAGCGAATTTCAGCGGCGCGAATTATTATCGGAGTCGGTGAGACAAATGTTTCCTTCGGGCCGCGTTTCCTCGGTCGGGTGGTATCTAGACAGGCTATCTTTCCACTGTCTCGGGTAACACAACCCCGAAGGCATAACAGTTTCCTCGGCGTGATAACGATGAGACGAGACGAGACGAGTCGAGACGAGACGAGGAGACGAGGAGACGAGGAGCGGGTCCTGAGGAATACACACGATGTTACGGCCGCTGACAGGACCTAGCGTGCAATAGACCGTCCATGCAATCGCGCACTATTCATCGATCATCAGGGACGGCGGATCGTTTCTATGGCTACGCCGCAATCGATCGATCGGCCGTTCGACGCTATTATATGCACGCCGCGAATCCGTTTCTGTGTTCTGCGCGCCGCAACTGTATCTTGGAATTCATTGGTGAGATGGTACGCTGTCTTGAACGGTATTTAGTACACAGTGGAATACAGGTGCAAAATATTGGGAGCGCGGAATGCAATCTCGAGAAGGAATAATATCTGAATGATGACGTTTCTGGACAATGCATACGGTTTGCTCATCATTCCTCATACTTGATGGAAATTAGTGGGAACGAAAGTTTACTTGGGAACGCTCGGCGTTCAATTAATTTCTCTTGAAAATTTTAATGATGTTATCTTTATTTTATTGATGTAATCTTCTTAATACGTGAAATTAAATGTAATTAATATAATTATAAAAATTATGAGTTGGAATGAAATTTGAAATTGGAAGATTTTATCGCTCGAAAGCTTCTATTACATTAACGATCAATGTATTTTTATACTTTCGAAATTGGTTAAGATATTCATACATGAGGAAAAGCGTAATAATTCTTGAAACACTTTGCATATCGCGTACATGTATAACTTACGTGTCTGATAAAATATGTGGGGTAACATTCTAGAGTAGCCAGTAGTCTCTCGCGTTTATATAAATCGTACTTCGGAGAATACTTGACTCTTGTATGCAATGTACAGTAATATGTAGTACACGTAATTGGAAATTAAGCGAGACACATCTATACAGTTGTTATAAGTGTTTACCGATGCGCATACCGCAAAACTCCGCGGAGAGCGAAATAATATATCCCATTGTACTCGATCGCGTGGAAAGGCAGGATTTGATCGATGCCCGATGGCGGCTTTCGAGAGCTATTATGATAATTCGAGATCTCAAATAGCAGTTAGATAGACATCTCAGGTGTAATCAATTAATTTGCGTACCGCAAAGAGTTGTTGAAAGCAAATAACGTCGCGCCGCCGCATTTCATCATAGCTTCACGCAAAACGTGATTTGGTTCGCGGCCGTTTCTCGCGTGACTCGGTTCAGCGCCGAGTATCTTTCTACGCGAACGCTAACATCGTGTAATTTGAAACTTTAACTTGCAATTTATCGATAAGCGTCACGAGTGCCAGGCTCAATTAATTTGCATATTGCAAAAATCAACTTAACCAACGTAACAAGCTGGTTCGTTCGATCGTAGTTTGTGCCTGACTTGTTGGCAACATAAAATTTACGGATCGCACAAACTCCTACTGGTGAAAAGGGTAAGTCTAATTAATTCGTACTAATTATTCTGAAGATTATGAGTTGGGCTCTGCTTTCGCGTTGATAAGTAAGATCTACATAATTAGTCCTAAGCTGCGTGGAAAAGCCGAACTTAATTTAAATTTATTTATGATGATAAAAGCTTCTTGTTAAGTTGGTGTATATAATGACAGACTGAAAATGAATCTTCATTCGTTCGGTGAGTAGCCGAATACGTTCACAGATATATTATATTTAGAATGCAATATACATGGCTTCACGATACATTTCACGGAGATAAAAATCAAGCCGGATTCTATCCCCAAGCTGGCCCACCACGGCATTATTTCATCAGGATTCCACCCGCAGTGATTGTTGGACTCACGGTCATTGTTCGGGACTTCGCCTTCCCTGCAGCTGCAGCTCGCGAAATGCATACCTCGATGGAGAGAGGGATGAAACGGCTACCGCATCGGCATGCAGGCCGCACACAGACACGCGCTTAGGTATGACGCGCATGTTGTATATCTCAGGCATTGTGCATTAATACACGTCGCGATTCAGCGGCACAATTTTGAACGTACCACACACGCGGCTCCAATACCGAACTCAACGAATGTCAACCGGCAACGTCGAGAGAACGGATCATGTTATAAATCTCGCGGCTTCGCTAAAAAAAACTTCTACTATTCGATTTTATTCTAAGTCGTGCTTTTTTATAATTTATAGTATAATTTTATAGTATCAGGCATAAATTATAGAGGTATAGCGTGCAGGTGATAAATATAGTTAAGAGTATATGTAAGTTAAAGAGTTACGTAACTTTGCGAGGGCGATATTTAAAGGTTATCATCTTTACATATTACACTATGTTAGTTTTATATTAACTCGAGCATCGAGCTGCGAAAGAACAAAGCAGCGGCAATATTCTACCCTCATGGCTTGAAGTTAATGGCAAAGTAATCCTACGCGACACACCCTTATTTTAAACACACCCTTTCTTCGAGGGGACTTAACCCTTCGGGACATAATGCTCTGTTTTGTGGCAAGTTATTTTCAGTATTATATTCGTCCATTTTGCTATTTGAAAAACCGACATTTTTAAAGAAGAAAGAAAATAGAAAGTCATTTAATATATTTAGCGATTTATGTAACAAAATAATTTATCGAACAAAATTAATTAGAGTTTATGGTCATAATAAATTATGATTAATGTTTGTTTGCAAATGTTCAACATTTAGTTATAAAATCATATATCATTAATCTATGCCGAAAAACATGATTACTAAATTAATATATAAATGCATGGTATATATAGATATATACAGGGTGTCTCAGACTTACCACGATAGTTGTTGGCAGATTTCTGAGATCATGTGGAGATGAAAGTCCTAATATCAAAATATTACGACTACAGTAGTTTTTGAATGAGAAGGATTTAAGAGAATACTAATGGAATAAATTTGTATTTATGGCACATTGCAAAATAGTAAAAATGTAATAATGAAAAGAAGAATAAAAGAGAATAAAATTAATACTACTTAATAGAAAAAGCTTGATGTTGATCTCGACATTTTAGTGCTAGGATTTTCGTCTCGAAATAATCTCAGGAATTTGCCATTAATTGTTTGAGATACCCTGTCTTATGCAGAATACATTATTTAATATAACATTATGTTAAAGCGCTAGGTCGAACACTCTTGGTAATACGAACTCTTTTTCTTTGCAATTTACAAGAACTGATAAATTTATAAAGCAAGGCATAAACGACAGTTATGACACTTCATTTTAATGTAAGATGCAAGATGATAGTTGGATAACCTTAGAAGTCTCATGAAGTAGTTTACTTTAGAGTAACTGCTAGAATCAAGAGTTATATTCGTATAAATCTGCATAAGATAAACTCATTGCCAGGTCACACTTAACGTTAGATATATCGATATGAATACGAATGTACTGAGCGATAGCGAACTTCCTATGGCGTTCGAAACGAGATGTACCATAACATGTGCACCTTATCCCATTGCCGTCCATTCAACCCTTCTTCCCGATTTAGCCGCGTCGTCCTCTGTCGTCGCTTGCTCGACAGGTATTCCAGCGTATACTATCATATCGCCGCATCGCCAGCCGGTTGACACAGACTTCGGCATAGGGCATATATATATCGCGACGTCGAATAAATTTACGAACGCGATGACTCATCATTGGATTCGTGGACGTGCGAATAATGCGACTACCTGAGCGCGGCGTCGCGTCGACGCCTACACACGTCACGTGTTGAACGACGTATCATGATCTATCGTACATCCACGCGAACCAGCGACAAATTTGCATGACCAGATCTGTCCGAACGAGGCCGGTTTGCGCGATCGTTGACGAGGTGAGAGCGTGGAATTGAGTCGACGTGCAAGGACGTTTTCGCGGAGAGCGCATCGCGGTAGTCATATCTTCCCAATGCGCATTAGAACGACACTTGGCTGTCGAGGATATAAAGCGTAAAGTAAGAAAGATTTACGACAGCATGCGGAGTCGGTATATATCTCACTTTGATCGCCGAGTGAAAATAAAGCGTCATCCTCTCGCGGAGAGTTATTAGGGTAACCAAGTAGGTGTTTTGTTCCTGAGATTTAAAAAATGGAAACGAACGGTAGAAAGACGCTGTTTAATCATATCTTTCACTAAAATAAGATCGATCCTAGACTCTTCAAAGAATTTACAGTTAAGAGAGAATATGCGATTCTTCTTTCATTTTCTTCAGCATCTTAAAGGATATAAGATAAGAGATCATTTAGTTCTTTATCTTTAACCTTCCATCAGCCAAGTTGGATTTTAAAGGCACAGTCGATGTTTCGATTGTAAATTCTAATAGATAACTTTAAATCTATAATAAATAAGTAAAATACATTTCGACTTCTCTCTCTCTCTCTCTCTCTCTCTCTCTCTCTA
>NW_012130103.1:773596-775269 GCF_000143395.1 Atta cephalotes | reverse complement strand
ACTATAATAAATAAGTAAAATAACATTCGTACTTCTCTCTCTCTCTCTCTCTCTCTCTCTCTCTCTCTCTGGTAATAAAAATTAGCTGATAAAGTCTTCACAAGAATTTTCCAGATTTTTATATAATTCAGAGTAATATAAAAATTGGCACTGAAATTCAAAGACTCAAGTTGTCGATGGATAGTGTGAAATTCCATGTGGCTAACGGAGAGTTAAAAACTTGTGAAGAATCGGTAATGTTATTTTAATGAGGCACATCTGCGCGCACGTACTACGTACAGACTTATGACGACAATTAGACTGAAGTACGCATAACTGCCATTTACGACGGAAATTCAGAGGATCGTGTTGGCGACGTCGACGTGTAATTTCAGGCGAACGCGCGGTCGCGTTATTTTAACAACGAAGTAAACGTCAAATCATGTGGAATTAACTCGTACCGGTGAAACCTGCGCGGACGATAATAGAAACATTTCCCGTCGATCAGCTCGGAAAAGTCCGCGCGACGTAAATCGAGGATAAAATTCGTGCGCACCTGTCGCATGCGTGGTGACTGTAGAGTAAATTCGGACGCGGCCCGATATCAGGTTTGAATATTTTCGCATTAACAACCGAAATACCCTCGATCTGTCGGGCATTCTGGCGTTCGTTTTTCGACGATATCGATAATATTATCCAGCTGTCGGCAACCGGTTCGGAATATCGGAAAATACGAATGCAACGTGAATATCATTGAGCTATAGTGCATTTATCAGATTTACATATATGAGTTACGATGATTTTCGCCAGATATATAGAGAATGAGAGGAAGAGAGAGAGAGAGAGAAGCGAAATTTCCCGCAAGTTATTTAATGAGAGAAGAGGAGCGATTAATCGACGAGATCTGCGAAATGGTAGTTGTGAGCATGCGGCGGTACTATAAGGGCACTAAAACTATTCCCGACCACGCGCTGAGAGATATAATTCACTTTACGGAAACCTAGCAGTTCACGGGTGCTTATATCCGGCAAAATAGCCGGCGATGCGATTCCGATGTGTCGGCAACGAAAACTCGGTCATCGCATTCCGGAAACGTGTCGTCCAGATTGTATGAATCGCAGCTGCCTCGACCTACCGTAAAATCGCAGAAAACATGTGATTCGTGGTACCCGAATTCATACCAATTCGAAATAAAAAAGCGACAAAATCGTGCCCTAAAAATCAAAAAGAGAGGAGATGGATGTTGTGAAACCGTTCTTTTGCATCGATGATAGATATCGTTTTCATAGAAAATGTGAAATTTTTTTCTATCGTAAAATTTCTAATTTCACGTTTATAATCGATGAAATATTAGAGAATTCATAGAGTTTGAATCTTAGGAGATTTTTTCCTGATAGGAGGGAATTATTTTCTAGAAAGAGGATTTTTCCAGGGATAGAAGAAGAAAATGATGATCTTTCCATATATATTTACGATATTTTTATATTTTATATTTTATTACGTTTTGTCGCAATTTGTTGTTGTTATCACATCAAAAGACTATTTTGATAGATATGTTTCTTAAATAAAAGATTATAATTTAATGATTATTTTTGTTAAAAAAATATAGTACAATAATTTCAATCATTTAATTTAAGAATTAGTATATATATATATATATATACATATATATATATATATATATATATATATAT
>NW_012130103.1:769021-772717 GCF_000143395.1 Atta cephalotes | reverse complement strand
GAGAGAGAGAGAGATAAGAATCGAGGGTGGGTCTCGAGGACAAATGGAGAACGCGTCACATGTAATTGCATCGATCCTCGTTGTCGGAATGGTACACGGCCCGTTACGCGTCGGCCTTCTTTAACGAGCCCTCATTATTGCTAGATTATCGTACAAGAGGATTTGACGTCGTAACAGGCAGCAATGAATCCATTGACCACGCCGACGAACTAATGACGGCTCTGTCATTCATCGACAATCGACGGCGTGCGAGCGCGTAGGTGCTGCGCCACGTCGCGCCCTCACGGCTTTATCTCTTGATTCTCACCGCGCGTTCAACACTAAATGTGTCTGTATGTCTCTCATCTCACGCTCATTTCTATCGAATGAGCGCGAACCCTCTGTCAGATAAATTACAATAAAATTCAAAGAACAATTATTATTCGCTACAATTGCCCTAAAATTCTTTTTTAGGAAGATTTGTAAAAATTGTGATCAAATGAATAATAATTTTCTGATTTTAGGGAAATTTTTTTAATTATTTGAATAATAATTTTTTCAACCTTAGATTATCGTTATTGAGTGATACTGTATTGTTTATCAACATGTAAATTTTACAAGGAAAGCCATTCTTAATTAATGTAGCATAAATTTTTCATATATTTCACGCTTTTAATGACAAAATATTTAGACTTTTATAAACATAAATAAACCTAATTATTAACTTAAAGGAAAAAAATAAGAATACTTAAATTCAGTCTTTAAATGGAAATGATATAGTAATATTAATTGTGTTTTTTTTACATTTAAATAAAATATAATAACAAAACTTAAAAATTGACTTTTCACGCTCTCTGTTACAATATTGATTATCAGGAAGTCCAAACTAATACATATAAAATGGACAGAATTTTTAAAATTTTGTTTTCTTATTTTTTAAGCATAATAGATTGGATCTCATAACGACCAATGAAGGGAATAATTTAATGTTCAATGACCTCGCATACTTGTACGTAAAATTTACATATCAATAGCATTCTAGAGTTAAAAATATCAAATGAGATGAATAATGGCTTTTGATCTATTCAATCATGTATATGTGATACTATTTGATTCTTGCGTCACATTGCATTGAATGTAATCTTTGTTTCCAAATGGAAAATTAGAGATTGTATGACCGAATTTAGCAATATACGTGCGATGCTATATGAAAATGAGAACCTAGACCTTTGATTAATCTAATCGCATTTATCATTAAACATACTTGTTTTACATCGATTCTCGTTCTACGAAATTATGCACTTTCATGTACGATCAGACAACTATATTTTGATATCAATGCGTTAAGCAGAAACGAGAACATATATACTCACAGATTTGTTTCTCAAACTTTATAATCTTTTTTTTTTTGTATTTTATCAAAGTTCCGCTGTCACGATGAGCGATCGGATTGATGCTGCTGCCGTGAAACCCGTTCGCACGCATTCGTGCGTGCACGCGTGTCGTGTCCCTGGATGTACCAGACGTCGTACGACACGACGTCCTTCTGCGTGACATTGCGCCGATTTAACACTCGATGAGCATACGAACGTAACGCCCGGATAATCGATCGTCGGATCGTGCGGTTTGTTACAACGTCAGGTCGCGGGAAATATTCGACATGACGAGCCTGCTCGGCAGCTTCTCTGGGAACGTGGGGTATGATCTTCGGGTAATAAACGAATTGAACGATATATAAATCGAGCAAGTATACACTTTGTTCAATAAAATTATCTGTCATCTAGTCAATCAATAAATATAATGCCGCATAAATTGTCGTGAGAATAAAACCGGAGGTTGAATAATGAAATTTAAGCAGCGCGGGATTAAAGTAAAACGTTGCTCGAATTATAAATCATTTTTACGCTTCAGCTAATGTTACGCTCGTCGTGCTAGAAAAATGTTCATGAGGCACGTGAAACGAAAATATACGTTGCGCTACGTCGCGTCGTGATTGATGAACAGCAACCATCGAAACAATAATGCACTCTCATAATCGATGAAAATCGCATTTATATTCTGAAATTTGCTCGATTAATTTTTAATTGCGCCAAAATAAAATTGTACTTAAACATTTTCAATCGCATCGGCATTTAAAGTAATTTTTTTGTAATAAATTCTTTACTGTTTCTTTAGTGTTTCAAAGATGCTCATTAACATCACAGTACTATTAAATTGCTTGTCAATTTTATTTGTGATATTACGTACTTCAGCTTCAGTCTAGGACTGTATTTCAAGACCGACAAATAATTGGTGCAGTTTGTTTGAACTGGAAAATTGTAAAAATTTGCATAAAAAATGTTATTAGGCATAATTATTAGCAAAATCCCAGTTATCCCAATTATCCTAGTTGAGTAATATTTTTTGCAATAAATTATTCGTAGTTTTTAAGATTTTTATTGACATCAAATTATATTAATATTCTTGTAAGCTTATTAGCATCAAAATTATTAAATTATTTGCCAATTTAATATTACTACTCTAGTTCTGTTCATGATTACGTTTCAATGTATATAAATCATACTGAAATAAGAACTAAGATCCGCTTTGACTGAAAATAGAATTATTTCTCTTAATTGATGAAAATATTATTTTAAGACTTGACTAGATGTGACCCCATTCATGTTGAACTTTTCTCGATCGATTTTCAGTTACTAATTTCAAGTAAACTCAAAAAGCCATTCTTGATACGCGAAGCTATTTAACGGATAATTTATGAAAGTGGGATAGGCAGGATCATTCTTCGCTGGCTCTCCGACGGTACTTACGAGTTATGAATTCCGAGAGTTCGCTTAACTGCCGATATCGCGGACGCATCGTTGAGTTCTTTATAGAGGTATCCGACTCCGATAAAGCATGGATATCTCATAAAAGATGCACCACGCGCACACGATACATATTGCATTCGAAAGCGCGCGTCCGCTTACGGTTTTGCGATCCTCTCGTAAATCTCCGTTCGCTATTTATCGAGATTTATTCACCCAAACATTCGGCGCGTCGTCGCCGCCGCTCGCGATATGGCCCGTGAGAGTATCAAAGCGGAATATTCGCCAGTCTCTCATCGCTTTTGCGAGATTTTTGTCTACATCGAGGCCATAAGTTACGCGTACGCGTTTTGCAAAGCGAATTCCGCGACAAACCAATGAAATACGGAGAGAACAGAGTTTCTTCTTTCGATTGGGCGTTTTCATGACTTATCACTGTGACTAGAGTCAAGTATCTCTGATTTATTGGTATGATCTGACAGAGCAAAAAAATACTATAGTTTTATCAAGAAAACTGTTTCGTTCACTGATGAATGAAATCAAGTGCTTGTCTATTTCTTTTGTAGTTTCTTATGTAGTAAGGTTATAATTAACGAAAATAATATTAGGCAATAATGGATGCATGTCTAGGAAAACTGCGATCATAAAAATTCGCTTATTAATACAATGGGATGCTAATTAGAAATTTCCTGTAATATTATCATATAAATAAAGGGCAAAATTAAATTTTAAAAAATTAATAAATCTAAAGAACAACGTGAAATATAAAACTATGGTTACTTATTACCTCGATTATTACGTGGGATTGAATTTGCATTTAATGGTTTGTTAGATGAATAAGAAATAAGGGAAAAGGAGAGAATAGGAAAAGAATAACCGCTCTCTCTCTCTCTCTCTCTCTCTCTCTCTCTCT
>NW_012130103.1:756284-768754 GCF_000143395.1 Atta cephalotes | reverse complement strand
GAATAAGAAATAAGGAAAGGAAGAGAATAGGAAAGAATAACCGCTCTCTCTCTCTCTCTCTCTCTCTCTCTCTCTCTGCTTTTCCTCTTTTACATTCTATGCAAAAAAAATTCCGTCAGGAAACTATTAATATGCATAATCTGCATGTTTCTTTTCCCTTCACATTATCTCACGCGTTCCCACGCAGAACAGATGGAAAAGCTTCATTGCCGCTTCAATTCACGCAGCGTACCGCAATGTGCAGATGGGAAAATAAAACCGGCTCTTTATTCCATCTACGTGTTACATTCAGCATCCCGATGGATGTTAAACTGTGTTCGCCGATCGCTGCGTTGAGCATTCTGCTACGGCGGAATTCTCTCCCAGCTACGAACGAATAACGAGCTGCAACTTGACTCGAGCTGTGCACTCTTCCCCGCCTTTCCACCTTCTCCTGCTAATGTATGTAACGTCAGGTCCATCGTTATACTCGCAAGGGATCATTAGTGCGAGAAGAAGGCGAGAAGTGCGCGAGTTTGTATAACTTAGGTCGAATTTACGCGTTTCATTATTGGTAACTGTGCTGAATATTATTTAACAGACAGAGCAAGCGAATCGCGTAAACGATTTCCGCAAAAGTAACGGCATTGTATTTTCAACTTTATAAAATATGTAAAATAGCATTTTCCTCTTTATTTCTCCATAGTTTTTCAAAGTCGGAAAAAGAATAATAAAATCAGATTCCTGTATAACAAAAATGTTAAAGTATTTAAATGATTTAAATATCTCTATTTATGCTAAGCAAGAATGCTCTCTAAATGAATCTGAATCAGTGAATAGTCATTAATTACATACTTGGCATTGGATAATCAGTGAAGTTCAACTAAAAAAGGAATGTTTGAGCATTATAAAAAATACTAGCTACTATTTGCATGTTAATTTCAATCTTCTAATACTATATTCACTGAATTTATACACTGAAACAAGATTACTTAGATCACATCATAAAAATTAAATAGATTGGATATCTCGTATTTTATTCACTGATTACCAGTGGCATACTTGACACTGATATCAGTGATTATCCACTGATTTAGATTTAGAAAATAATTTTATCATTTTTTTTCAACTTACAAAAATATCTATTTAAATAACTGTTAAACGAACATTTAATAAAAATCGAATTTTGAAATGAAGAACAGGATTCTACTATTTAATTATATCTGTAGCTCACACTGTTTTTAAATATACACTTGTGAAAGTTTATTCTAAATATTTCATTTCAAGTAATTAGCCAACACCGATTTAGACGTGACAGTTTAATTTGTGCGTATGTGATTTTATACAAATCATCGCAAAGAATATTTTAATGAAACTTGTGAAGGAAAAGTATTCTACACTATTTAAAAATCATCTTATTGAAAAATGACATAAATCCGTATATGGCGGACGTCCTACGAAACATCGTCAAGTTGCAAGAAGTATGTCGAGAGCAGTCGCGCTTTTCGCTTAACAGCTCTGTCATGTTTCATATCTCCGGCATATGTACGGTATGATGGATAGGAGAGCACGCGATTAGTAGTTCGCTGTCGTCTTCTCGAACGAGAATGTTCTTAATTAGACAGATCCGGGTCGCCATGGATAGGAATATCTCGCATCGATCATCAAACTTTGATAGACTTTAGACATGTTTTTTTTAAGGCTAAACTTGTAATTTAGAATTTTATTATATAATATAAAATAAGGAGTCGCTTTCAAATTCTATAGACTTTTCTGTCAAGTTAATTTGCTGTCATATGTTTATTTAATATCCCCGGGAGATACATGTGTCGCAATATCTTGGCAGATCATTAGTGATATAATCTCATTGGAGTTTCTTATCGCGTACGGTAATGAAGTCATAAAACGATTTGAATGTAACATACGTTAATATTAAAAAAATATTTTAATTGCAAACCAAGAGTATTTTAAATATTTAAATGTAGATGTAATTTTAGTTTAAATGTAAACAAAAATATTTTAATTGTAGAAGAAATAGTAAAGTTGAAAGACAAAAAACAGAGATGCATCTCTGGGAAATTTGAGTGTGTTTAGGGTTAAAGCATTACTTCATTTCCTCCATCCGATTCAAATTCTTCCACGAAAAGTCAATCTCGGAGAAGGAAACTTTCGAATTGCCTTTCCCTTGAAGAATTTGTATTCGCTCCAGTTTTATTATCGAAAAGATCCGTCTCCTCGGAGAATAAAATTCTAATGTAGCATTCCATCGAGTCATTCTCAATTTTTAGATGGTCACCGAAGAATTTTATCGAGAATTGTTTTCGAAAAATAAAACTTTTGACTGAATCCTCATTAACAGCCAGTCCCACATCGAAGTTTTATGTACTTTCACGAATCACTGTCGAACAGTAAAATTCTTCGAATATACCCATTCTAGTACTAACTTCCTCGTCGCAAAACAAGATTTTGAGGGAAGAGAGTTTTAAGGGACTAGATATAGATACTATTATCAGACGAGCTTACGTTTTGTCACGTCATACTACATTTTGCACGTAGCGATAATATTGGTTTTCTGGAATTGATATAAAAAGGTCGAAATTGAGTAACCGTGTAATTTGTATTTCTACAGTTTGAATTCATTTAATACGGATTTAAATAATACATCTTATGAAATTGCGTGATATGATTGGCGCGGGTGATATTTTACGCTTTTTGTTATTTTCTGATGCAATTCACGCATTTTGAAAAATGCTGTCACGTATATTGCTTTAACACTTTACATGCGAGATACACATGCAGTATCGACGAAAAAAAAGATGCATACCGATGAGTATCAGCACTTAAAACGTGAAGAACAGGAATAAATTGGAGATTAAATGGGAGATACAAACGGGCGATAACTTTATTAACGCTATTACACGTAATATAACGTACGCCTTATCTTTATGCCCGTCAAATTCATTCCCTTCTATAACGGGTGTGCCTGGGAAAGAACTTGATTTCGACGCGAAGTACTACGAAGTATCATTTATACGTGTCAATGATTTCCGTCGGGCCAAATTAGATGCCAGCGGTTGTTCGGTATTCCGTTACACATTCTAGCTAAATACACTAGCACGGCGTTTATTTGCATTCTACTTTCTCCGGTTCTTGGATTTACTCTTTTTTTCCGCCCTCACTGTAGCGGTGGCTGAGCAAATTTAAGGCCCACACTTTCTCTGCTCATTCGTGCAATTCGTTGGTTTTGCACGCGCACTCACATACCGTTTCTGCCGGTAGGATTTAATTTAAACGAATTCCAGCGAATCACGAAGGTCGACGTTCGCAACGCGGTATATTGCCATTCCTGAGCGGCACGTCGGGGTGCACGATCAAACGAACGAGACGTGCGCTCGCCCGGGCTTATCTGCGATTTCCGTGGATGGCAATCTGCCGCGTTCTCTCGGTGCTGCCTAAAGGATAAACGTCGCTACTAAGAAGGTCGCCCAGAAGAAAAGAAAGAAAAATGGGATACGACGGAAGCGTTGCGATCGTTGCGGAGAGGATGAGGATACGCGGTGTACGGAATACCGAGGATTCTTATCGAGACTTCGAGCACGATTTATCGGTTTAATTAGAAAACGCTCCGCGCATTAAAACGCTTGGGTGCAAGTGTTTGCCATGTTGTCAGCAAAATCCTGGTATTTTGTGCTGGAGAATAACGGAAGGGACACTTCTCATAAAGATCTTGGAGAAAAGAATCTGAATTTTATCGAAATAGATAGCGTTTATTAGGTTGTAGATACATAGAAGGAGATTATTTATTTATTTTGCTGAAGTATCTAAAAATGTTGCTACATTGAAGAAAATATTTACTAAATCTTAATATATTTCTTTGAATAGCATTAAGTGAGCATTTACTTACAGCAAATAAATATTTATTCAATAAAAAATGATAGTTAAATTAATGGCTTTTGTATCAAATGAATAATAATAATGTAATTATATTTAAATATTTATTGTTAGAATTATTCAAATATTTATATACTAAAATTTAATAAATGTTTTTAGTGTAGATTTAAATAAAATTTTATTGAACTATCAATGCAACGCAATAAAATAATTGCCTATAGAAATTTTCAGCATAAAGCTGCAAAGAGTTTTGACATTATAACAATCAGTTTGAACATCATACATAATTATTTTGATAATTCAAGAAAATTATTTTAGATGTATATTTAAATTTTTAGACACTTCGGAAAAACAGTCCTTTTCGTATAGATAAAATAAGTAAAAAATGTAAATGAACAAGTAATTAAACAGATGAACGAATAGAATTTAAATCTTCCTTTGAAAAGGCCATGAAAATTCATGATTTTTTTTTAAACTTGTATGTATAAAAAGAAGTCAATTAAAAGGAGCTTAATGAACTCGCTCGACAAGATGTTGGATTTCATTGTCTCAATGTTAAGGTTAAGGGTAAACGCGCACAATCGATTAACAAACACGCTCGCCAAGAGGTAGGAGCGTACACTCTCTTCTCGCGTCGTATTTCCGTTCTGGCATGCCTTCGTAAACGTGACACGCACACGACCACACGATGTGGAGCACGTGCTTAAAGCCGAGACTTTTTCGACGATGCGGCAGCATCTGTCAGCGGACGGTATCCGTAGAAATAAAATAAACCTGCCGTTGGAGGAAGCGAAGTAGGACGTGGAAAGAGCTAGGATGGAAAGAGGAAAGAGGGAGACACATAGTGAATGGGCAGGAAGGAAGGAAGGAAGGAAGGAAGGAAGGAAGGAAGGAAGGAAGGAAGGAAAGGAGGAAGGAAGGAAGAGAGGAATGGGAAAAGCGCGACACATACATACACACTTATATACATCACACATATACACACATACGTACACAGAATAGAGGATACCTACCCCTATCTCTTCCCCGCCTGTTCTCTTTCCCTCGACCAACCCTCGGGATTCTCATCGACCCTTCGTTGTTACCCTCCGGGATACGAGAGCACGCCGAGATTTCCGTCGAAAAAGACGCGTGATATACGGCGCGGCATGAACCGTTTTGCTCGTTCGAACGCGAACGGACGCCGTCACGCGAACAAAACGATCCGCGAAAGAGTATAATTTAGTTGACTATAAACCGCGCGGCAGAATTTCCGCTTGGTTGGTCGTCTACAGACATTTTTAACCTTTAAGCGGCGTGAAATATTTCAGAAGAGCGAAATGCGAACGCGCAAAGCATTATGTACCTTGCAAATAACAGGCTCGCATTGTATAGTACGCTTATTTTGAAAGATATTTTTTGAAATTACATTTGGTTGCTTGCATGAATTCGCATAATTACGAAAAATTGAGGGTATTTCCGCGAAATTTTTCATGACATGTTAAACTGCTGTATTTTCCCGTTGATATTTGTTCGAAAAATATAAATTACGATAATCCTGAATTTACGCAAATTTCAACGTCATTAAGCATGAACGCATGTAATGATAGTAATCGTCAGTAATGGTCGCGTCACAGGATGATATTGATTACCTACGTACATATATTAAAATTCACATCGAAATCTATCGAAATTCCAAATTATGGTGTATACAAGTTCGACAGTGTTTAACTTTATCTCTCGGGCAATTCTACAACTATTTGCCCATTTAGAAAAATATAAGAATTATTAATAAAGTACAAAAATATGAGCTATTCTGTAAAGGCAGAGAAATATCAGTTACAAACGAAGCTCAATCGATCATTGGAATCTTTATATTTTAAGTTGAATTTATATATATAGCTTTAGAACTATATATATATATATATATATATATATATATATATATATAACTGGTAGATTAATTCACTTCATATATATATATATATATACTTTCAAAAATTTTTATCTATTAACTTCTTCGAGAAACTCGTTGCTGAATAATACGTCCTACATTTCTTGCGGTTGCAAAGAATCAGCCTTTGGAATAAGGCTTTTTCATTCCTCTTCGTCTGTCCTTTCGGTCGAACGATCTGACTTTAACATAGCAGACGAACCATTCCAATATCCGAGTGGATTTTACAAGATTGCTAAGAAGGAATCCGATTACTGTTCACTTCTCTGCACATCTCCCATACGTGATTATCCCGTTATAGGGTGATAAGCAAATACAGAACAAGTTCGGGAATTTGTCTTCTCTTTCGCAAGATATATAGCCTTCTGCGTACAAACTACAAAACCTTGTAAACATCTTCAAAAGCGGTTGCTAACTGTGATTTATATTTATGAAGTAATTTGTAGGTGTCTATAGTTTGGAAAGATTATTTTGCATTGTATATTAATGATGAATTCGCATTTTCTTCATGCACTTTCGACCTGGGTTTTTATCATGTTAATAATCCTGACAAAAAAACAAGATATATTTAAACAGCATATAAGATTGTAATATATAATATCTTGAACTGATCATCAGTCAGTGTCATTTTACAATAGTAAGAAATAGCAGGGACAAACTATTAAAACTATTCAGAATATTTCCTTTGTTGAAAAGTCTCAAGAGTCAGATTTTATCTAAAATAATTTAACGCAAATGTGTGTATATTCTTTCTAGTAAACACAGTGATTTTTTTAAACATACGATATATTTATTTGTAACAAATTTCTAATACATTATTTCTGAAAAATATAACATTTCAAATGTTCCTTTACATCGAATGCTAAAAATTTCCGAATTCTACAGTGACATTTGTATCAGTTCCGTAACTTTTCACCTTGCTCAAAAAACATCGCCCCCGGTTTCAACGCTTCGCGTTTTTCCTGAATGGATTCACACAGAACGCATACAGACGCGATGGTCAGAGTTATCTGGTCACATGCGTGCGTGTAAGTGTATTGACATGAGTGATAAGACTCGCGAGCGAGATTATTCGCTCCGACTTAAGCTTCTAGGCTTAAATCCGTCTTCCTCCGCCTAGGACGAGTTATATTGCTGGCACTTTATTTCGGAGGACCTTCGTCCTCGACGTTATCTCACCAGGATCCAGCTTGACTATCGATCGCGCCCGCTGAGATTTCTTCTCACTTTCATTCTGCTTCCGTCCTTCTTCTTCGGAAAGCTAACTCTCCTCGGTGCACAATCCTTTCTATGGTGTGCATATACTCTCGTACTAGTCGTACTACATACACACACACACACGCGCGCACGAATATACTCGAGAGACCGGATTAAGCGAATCAGGGTTTGGTGGATTGAATTTAATATGGTGATTACGTCCGACGAAAACGCGCGTCTCGTCTTTACTCGAAGGAACTGGATGGGGGAAGCAAAGCACCTCGCGCAGAATTCAATTCGCGCTAGTGAGTCTGAGTGTCAGCTTAATTCGAGCAGAAGACAACAAGGGATTGCCATTTAACCCTTTATGATACAAAATAATTCCGGAGAATGAAATGAATATTAAGCAATTAATTTTATATCAAAATGTTTTAATTTATATTCAACAGTTTCGTGAAATTACGTTATTTTGCAATTGGAAAAGATAAGCAATTTTCATACAGTAAATATTTAAAGGTACGTTTAATGAACTTTGTTGTTTTCTGTATAATTTCTGAGAATTTAACTTAACAGTTTGATATAAAAAGATAAGTGCTAGCAAACACGAGAAACAGCGGCGAAATCCGCTTCTCCTTGCTAATGTATGTATTTAGATACAAGTTCAGAATGTAAATATAATTACTTAAGTTATCAAGTTATCGGCAGGATTCTATTTATGAGATTGATGAATAATTAGAGAGAGACACGTGCTTACTTAATTAGTCCTGGCTAATTGACCATTTAAATTTTTTAACGCATTTACGTTACTACTTTCTTTTGTAATGTAACCACGTCCATGCAAAGTATATTACTTAATGCTTAACTATCATAAATGATTAAGTGATAGCGATTTATGTCAGTACGTCCCGCGATTTTTAATGGATCGTATTGCGGCTCCAATTAAAGTACCTCGATAAATCACCGTGAGATAATTCTGCAGGTATTAGAGATATATTACCGCGTCGTTATATCGTATCAAATGAGATCGTTACATTTCTGCTAATTACATACAGCAACACAGTTCTTATTTTCAATACTTTTGATGTGTGTACATACATCATGTGTATACAAAATCGAGTCAGCAGAATGTAGTTCTGCTGAAATTTTAATTAAATATCAGCCAATTTAAATAAATGGTTCGGTTATCCGTATCAATTTTCGAATATACACGCGTTCGTGCAGTAAATTTTTCAAATGTTTTATATTTATTTTATATTTCTAATTTTTGTTATGAAATATATTTTTACATGTATTTTCTCGTGTCGTATATAATCACTTTAAAAATAATAATTTATTCAGACGCTCGAAGAATTTATCTGATCATTTTTAGTTGTTAAAAAAGAAAAATGTTTACGATCACACACGTTAATTTTTCTTAAAAATAAAAATTAGAATTTATTAAATTATCGATCTTATAGTCATCGAAAATCATCATCGAGTAAAAAAATCATCGAGTAAAAAAAGGTCCAATAAATTAGCTCCATTTCGCTAACGGAGATCATCAGCATTCGCCGTAGCCTTTTTACCAAAACTTAGCCGCTTTGAGAAGTTTCTCCGTTTCTCCGGCAACGGGTGCGCATACACCAGCTTCGCAAACCGGCCTTCGTTAAGGCTCGCCGAGCGTGCCTCCTTGAGGCACCGCCATCGTTCGCCGCGAATAAACGTAATTTAACTTGCGTCGCGCCTCAAAACCCCGAAGACCAAGAAAGAAAAGGAGAAGTAGCTAAAGAGATGAGTAGAGAGAGAGAGAGAGAGAGGGCTTCTCTTTGGCCGCATCTCACAGGAACTTTGCCTCGAACCTGGATACTATCGGGTAAGATACCTACGCAACTACCTGTTGTGCATAATTTACGTGCTTCGTCGTCCGGCGACCGACTTAACGATGCGATTCCATGTTAAACTCTGCCGAAATCAGCTTACTCGTACGACGAGAGTCGACTGTCGCAACTCTGCTGTGAATCTCGATCGACTTTCCTTTCCGCTTTTCATCCCGTCTTGACGCGTAATCGATCTCAATTATGAATAAATCGACGAATCCCGAATCATATCAGCGAATGTTGGATTTGAGTATCATACTTGAACGCTTACGTCAGTACTTTTCCGCTCGGTTACACAATTTGTCGAAAATCTTGCTTGATAACTTGCGATCAGTTGTGACATCAGCTTTCATGGATTATTTATGAAAGAGCTCGTTCTTCTTTTTAAAGACACTTGACACTTTGAGATTTTATCTCCCGTAATATATGAATAATGTTTGAAATATGGTATTTAAAATTTCTTTATAATACATTATTATATATTATAAAAACTATTTAAATTATTTGCGTTTTAGTATTTCTTTTTTATTAAACGTGACATATTAAGGTAATTTGGAAATATTTTTTAGCTTAGAGATTAGCAATATATTTTCTTGAATTTCTAATTAATGATTCCATAATTAATGATTCCATAAATTACATTTTTTATTTATAACAACGAAATTTTATCATTAATTTTTTTCTCAAAAATCATATTACGCTATAAAAAAATAAAATGTTTCTAGCTACATGACTTTTAGTTAATAAACATTTTATTTTTAACAGTGTCTCATATTATCGAAACGCACGGTATTATGATAGAAAGAATAATTTTATTAAAGTATCTAAAAATTTACAGATACAAGATTTGAAAATAATTTTTAAATTATTTCTGAAATTATATTTTTAGAAGTGAGATGATATTTCCAGAATTTTGACTGTCAAGTGATGCTGGTATTTAGCTGATGTACTCATATAAACTTATCTTGTTTCCAATTTTATTATTGAAAATAATTTTGTTGGACTATCAAATTATATAGGAATTTCAAGCATGATGAGTAATGCTGCATAAAGTTTTGATATTCTAACAATTTGAATATCCAACAAAATTATTTTCAGATTTATCTAGCTAAAATTTTAGTTACTTCAGCAAAATCTTTCTTTTCGAACATAGAAACAACAATTAAGAAATCTTGAGAATTGTTTTATGACAGCTTTATTATAGAGAATAAAATGCAGTGAGATCTTAAAGATTCTGAGCCACAAAGATTACATCACCTCCTAAAGATGTTGAAACGCTTGATCTTTGCGCCGAATGGATATAGAAACAATTGTTAAGAGACTCAAGAATATATATGATATACATATAAAGCGAGTCGATCCTCTGGAGGACACTTGCGGTTAACTTGCTCCGTCGCTTGCGATATCACACACCATCCATCCGGATGTGTGCCGAACAATGTCCTTTCCCAACACGACTCACTAGAACTATGGCGTTCTGAAACCCAATCTGCTAAACTTGGTCGAACTCGATTTTGTCGAGTCGCGGCGTTACAGAATGGAATGACTTGACATTCGAACGGACAGAATTTCGTTTCCAGTTCGACACTGTGTATGCTGGCACATTTACGCAATGATCCCGTATGTCAATTCGCTATATTATATGACTTAATCGCTTTTTGTAATCTAATATATATATATATATGTGTATACATTTCCTATTTCAAATAGTTTTAAAAAACTAATTGTCCTATCTCTCAAAAAAGGACACTAATTATATGGATCGAAAATTTAGTAAAATGAATTAATTTTCACATATGATGTTACTTATAATGTGGTGAATAAAAGATACTATAGACTCAATTAAGATTCAATAATGACTATGGCATTAAAGATGCTCATCAGAGCAGTTTTATATTTTTGAAATATTACAGCTTAAAAGCTATCCATTATTGAACCTTATATCTGTTTTTGTTTACCATATTATGAGCTACATTATGTGTAAAAATCTAATTTTAAGAGCCAATTTTCCATATAATTAGCATGCTTTCTTTCTTTTTTTAAAGATATTTTTATTCATGCTTAAGGAAATTAGCAACAAAACTAATAACTTTTTATATTGATTATTTTTTCATTCCTTTTAAAAATGTATTGCGATGCACATATAAATTGTATTTTTATGTATATTTAACTCTGTTTAAATATTAATTTATGAGAATTTTTTAAATTTCAATAGTTCGATACAACTAAAACTCACAGATAATTTTTTTTATACAAAAATTTTTTATACAAAATCGTCCACTTAATTAAAATTTTATGTTTCAAATACATATTTCTTGTGCATGTGAAATATTATCATTTAATATTTATATAAAACTCTAACATTAAAAAAATGTTTGCTCCTAAAATTTATACCATTTATGTTTACTGAACAAATGTTTTACGACAAAGGGAGAGAGATAGACGTGTTATATATCGAATCATGTAAAAATAGCATTGAGTACAGGATATTTTTTAACAAAATGTTGACTATTTTAAACTGCCTACGCTTATAACCATTCTTGGTAATCAATAAAGGAGCTAAAACAATCTACAAGTACGCGTTTCGCTGAATCTATAAAACATTTCCAAACTCTAATAACTTTGCTCGTAGATTTAATCATTTCTTGATCGGAATATTTTTCCTTGCAATCGTGGAAACTGCAGTGTTGGACAATCAGACTTGACCAAATTTAGTTTGACGAAGCGAATGCGCGCGTAGGAACATTACGACGTTTCAGCGCGGGCGGATGTCGAGGTCGCTCTGAATTGGAGTTCAATTGGAGATTGACCCTTCCAACGCGATACTTCTGTAATTACATTTCGCATTCCTCGGCGTTACGAGCGGTCCAACGAGCACCGAACGAGCGTGACAACGCTCTCGGTCGACGGGACCGGTTCCGTTCCCTGGTCAGCCCGCGAGTGTTCGCATCACGCAACATGCGCATTGCTTTCAATTAAAACGGCGAATGCATAATAAACATCGATGCTTTCGCATGCTCGCTTAGATTTGCAAAGCAAGAATAAAACTAATGTTCAACATGGATAAAATTACATTTAGTTATAAATATTTTATTGTGTATTGTGTTATTAATATAGAAAAATATTAATTCAGATCAATTAAAATGGAAAATCCACAACAAACATCGGTGCCTTTGCATGCTCACTTAGATTTGACAAGCAAAAATACAACTAACATTCAACATAGATAAAATTATGTTTATTCTATAAATATTTTATTTGTATTGTGTTATTAATGTAGAAAAATATGAATTTATAAAAATAAATCGCGCATAGAAGCTATGCTATTTTAAATAATTGTACAATGAAATTTAAATGTGTGAAATATGTTTAGTATCTTTGACGCGAGCATGGAATTTTTTACTTATCTTTATGCATATTAATTATATGTTTTATTCATGTTTTTATTACTTTTTCTTATATTTTAATTATTTAATGCTTACTTATAAAATCATAACTTGTTTTATCTTCTGTATTCTTTTTTTTTTAATATATCATTAAGTACAATTTTCTCTTGATTAAAAAACGGTAATATAATCTCATATATATATATATATATATATATATATATATAT
>NW_012130103.1:745610-756264 GCF_000143395.1 Atta cephalotes | reverse complement strand
TTCTTACGTTAGTTTACTTTTTTTATTTTTATTATTATACTACTTAAGTTAACTAACTTTACTTACTTCGTAGTAAACGTAAAGTAATATAATACTCTACTATATATATATATATATATATATATATATATATATATCTATATATATATATCTTTTGACAGATGAAGTTGAGTTTGCAATGAAACAACTTTTTCGTTAGCTGATTAATTTTCTCGTACACGCGTCTTTCGCTTTTATTTCATTTGATTATGTCATTTATTCAAGCATAACAAAAGGCAAAATTATTATATATACTAATTAATATAATAATTATATTATATATTAATTAATATAACTAACTTAAACATAATACGTAAAAATAACAAAAAGAAAAAAGTTCTGCGGACTTCTTGATATAACATTCTAGAGATTTATCAATGATGCGTAGGCGAGTGGCGCTTTCTCTTAAGATTGGGCGTGGTTTCTTCGAGTCAAAGCGTTGAAAGAGGTGCGATGTGTTCGGATTTATTCGTAGACACGACCTACTATTAATGATCGCAATTATGCTCTTAAATCCTGAAGATTTATTCAGAGAATATATGAACTAAAACTTGCCTCTCTGAAAGTAGATCTAAAAGTTACAATTATTGTATCCATCGAGATAAGATCTTGAATTGCTCAAAATCCTTCTCTTTTGAGATCACTTTTATTTAGATAGATGAAATCTAATAATCTTTTTCGTTTTTATCTTATTCGATTAATTTATTATATAACGGAAAAATAATTATGATTGAATTAACAAGATATGTTGATTAAACAAATTTTGGTCGAAGTAAATAGAAGTTTCTGATTATATTATAATTATATATTTTGATATGTAACTAAGACATTTACCTATTTACATTTAAATGTCATACCGATTAAGAATTTAATAAGTATATCATATTGTAACTCATATTGTATAGTAATATCTAGATACTTGATTATTATAACTATAAAAAAGTGGTTGGTCATGATTGGATTGACTTGACATGTACGATTAAAGAAATATTGATAGAACTAAATAGAATTTCTAGCTATTAAATAGACTAGTATTGCAATCAAAAATTTTGTTATTTTCATCAGAATCGTGCAATCAAATTTGTTGTCTGGTTATTCGAAATCGAAATCATAGATTATTCATATTTTATCAAACAATTTGGTTATTATATACGTATTTCCGATTAATTCAATCAATTTTTTCAGTTTACGACAAAAAAAGATTTTCCTGAAAATAACAGAGTTAAAAATTTATAAGATTATCCGAGCGTGCTGTGAACCCTTTAAAAGGACCCTGAATACCTTTCACAAAGCCTTTACTCGTTTCATCGAAGCGGGTTATTTGTCGATTATATATAGAGTGTCGAATTTCTGTGTGATGGACTTAATAGTAACCCAAATGTCCTCGGAAAGGGCGCGTCGGGCAGTAGGTAGGCGCCTAATTTTCGAGGCTTGGTCAGGCCCTACCCGCGTGTCATCTTGAAACGGGTCCGTGCCTAATGAGACAAGATGGCAAGTCGCCCCCTGTTCGTTGCCTGACAGAGTTTACTCGTACAGAAGATAAACTACGAGGGAAATATGGGCGGCCGAGAGTGAACGGACTATGCGAAGGAGACATATTGAGGAGAAAGAGAGGCAAATAGGTTAATATAAAAACTGAGGTATGGAGCAGCTAAGGTAGCCGCTGGTAGGTACGAGAGGTCGAAGGGTAATGGCAGGTAGAAAAACGGCGGGTTGAGTACAAAGAAAGAAAAGAGAAACGTATTCTGTAGATACTCTTGAATTAACAAGTTGTAAGTCTCTTATGCCATATAATGAGACATGAAGATTACGGAGAAAATATTTGCGCAACGAACACAATTACTTATGCGCTATAACAATAATAATATCCTTTATCGAAATATAAGACGAGTGTTCCGTAAGAGGCTGCAGGGAAAGCTGTAGTACCAAGAATAATTGAAGTATTCACGAAGCCTGAGTCGAGATCTCTGCAAACTTGAAACGTCTATTCTCTTTATACATATTTCATTCTGTTTTATTCGAAAAATAGAGAATTAATTGGCATTTTTAATAGAAGACTTACATACTTTTGATACACAATGCAATGATTTTTACGAAAAATAATCTGGCATCTCACGTTTTTTCTCATTAAAGATTGGCAGTTTGTAGTTTTTACTTGTAAACAATTAGAAGAGAATTTTTGATTGATTCGACTTTTCATTTACTTTATCACAAACCTTTCGTAAAGTTTCCAGCTGCGGAAAATAACAATTTCTATGAATAAAAATATAGATAGTATGAAAGAAAACGCATTGGAGAAATAAAGGACATATCGAAAAGAATAGAATTGTATCCTGAATCCTTCTCGCAAAGCTGATTCGGCGCGGATGAGCCGAGGAGGCCTCGCGGCTTTCCATCGGAGATACCTGATAAGGATATTCACGAAGGGTGGCGTGTCCTTTCCGATTGCGGCTCGTGGAAATCGGATCTTTATCGTGGATTGCAGCGCGAAGTATCGGCGGCCGAGGCGTTTCGTCGATGAGCGGTGCACGCCGATAAGATCTTCGGTTAAGTGATTTTTCGCCTCGACGGAGAAATCCTACCAAGTCGCCGAGTTCGCGGTCGGAATTCGTTCCGATCGAGATACCGATCGGCGGGCTCGCGATGGGACGGCAAGTAAAAGCGTGTGCGGGACAGGACTCGCATCGATCTGGTTGTCGGACGACCGGTGCGCGAAAAACGATTGCGAGATCTTGCCCTTATCTCGCTATTTATCGGTCGATTTGCGATAATGTAACGTTTTCGACCCACTGTGTTAATACGTCTCTCATGGGAGATCGGATTCCATCATTAGTTTTGCAGGATTCGAGAACGAGCCAACGAGGATTCACAGTTTGGGTAATTGCCAGGATTACACGTCACCGATACCATTTCGTTTTCCTTGCTAGATCGTCTTTCGTTGAATGCGATCTCCGACAGTCAGTGTCGTGTCGTTAGAGATGCGAGGTCGAGAATTATTCTCGGAATATTCCAGGAATATTCTTCTCGGGGAATATTGTCAGGAAGTTTTGAAAGATGTTCGTTCCAAACATTTTAGATATCTCTGTCGTTCCATAGAAATGTTTGCGACGTGAATTCTCCTCTCAATAGGATATATTTAAATTGGTAAAATATACTAACAAGTTTGAATCTCTCAGCGGTTTCGTAATATTTTGCGAGTGTCTTATTCCATTTAATACTCGTATTATTTTTTCAAATTTTATGAACGTTTAATTTTTTTTAACAGATTTTTAAACTGAGTAATTCGATACTGAGTTTCTAAAGAGAACTATTCATGTCTAAAAAAATCATTTGAGTATTTCGAGAATAATTTTGTTCTTGAACTAAATTCTTTCATCAAACATCCCATTATCCTCGTCGAAAAAAAAACGGGTCCATTGCCCTTAATAGCGTTGGGAAAACACTTTTGGAGCATCGCGCGCGCGCGCGCGCGCGTCGACGAAGCGGACCGCGACGATTACCTGGGATTTCGAAACGGGCTTTCACACCGCCCTGTCGAAGATAGAGAGATTATAGAAGCGCGCGGCGAGCGAGAGCTGAAAGAGGAAGAGAGAGGGAGAGCGGATAATGTTTAGGGATCAAATCCCCCGAAAGCTATAATAAATTAGCGTCCCGTGGTGGTAGAGAAGGTACTATCGACCCGCTCGGCGTGGTCGAGGGATATCTAGGCATCGTGGAACACGTAACTATCGAGCGAGAGGCTCTCGTAACAGTGTATGCGCGACGATCGAGATACCGTGCGAAGCATGGAATTACCAGTGGAACCGATAACAGCGAATTAAATCTCGGGGTATTATAACGGCGAGTTACCGGGAGTAACTTCCCCTTTTACGGCCGGAACCGGCAAGGACAAAAGATAAAAGTGAAGTCTTAAGCAACGGATTTTTATACGACTGCCTCGCAGGTCTATGGGTTCATCGTGGCGCTTCTTATCGAGGTTTCCCTTTTTCTCATAGATAACAAAACATACCATCCCTGGTATAAGAAAAGCCAGACCTCTATTTTATTTAAAAGAAAGACACAATTTAATGTAACCGAGAGTTATTACCGAGAAACTTTTAGCGAAGATATCAGTCTTATAAATTAGGAATTAGCAGATATTAAATGAACCGTCATTTACTGCCACGTTATAAATTATGCATAATAAATGAATTTTATGCAGTGTTTTCTTTTTTACTTTTTACAATATAATATTTGAATTTATGGAATAGTACCTACGTGGAAAAAGAATGATTTTGCTGAAATATTAAAAAATTTAGCTAGATACAAATCTGAAAATAATTTTATTGTATAAAAATATAAAATTAATTTTATTCCAACAATCAGTTTGAGTTTTACATAATTTTGAGAGTTTAACAAAATTATTTTCTGTATCTAGCTAAATTTTTACACGAAAAGAACCATACTTTTATTGAAGTATTTAAAAATTTAGCTAGATGCAGATTTGAAAATAATTTATTCTACAATCAAAATAATTATGTAGGAAATTCAAGCATAATGAAATAATACTGCAAAATATTTTGATTTTCTAACAATCAGCTTAAGTTATTAACCTGCATATATAATTGTTTTAATAGTTTATTAAAATTATTTTTAGATCTCTATCTAATTAAATTTTTAGCTTCAGCAAAACCGTTCTTTTTGATAATATGATTAAGAAACTATATGATCGCATCCCTCTATTATTATAATAATGTGTAAGTTATATATGGATTCATTAAATATACATAACCTGAGTGGCATTAATAACCGCATAATTCATCAATCACAACCGCATAGTGCATGGACGATGAATAATTAATTAAATCGATCTCGTTACGACGAATGAGATCATTTAACTTTAGTCACATTAAAATAAAAGAATAGTACATTCTCTAAAAGGGACAAAATGAGAGCGCTCGATCACGAAATCGGTGAAAGAGAATATCGTGCTCACATATTATATCTACATAGATCACTACTAATTTGCTTCAAATATATAGCTCCCAAAAGTATATATTGAATTCATATTCATGTACATTGTTAGGAGGATATTAATACATGTATAGATTACATATGTTCGATACGTCGAACCTACAATATATTGTTACATAGCCAATAGCAGTACATTGGACATATCGTATGACATTTAGGTCACGTATATAGTAGATAGTATTTGGAGACATTTTTTGGATAAATAAGGGAGTTAGCGGTCTATTGTATTATAGTATAGAAGTCTGGTCGTGCTTCTTACAATCAGCCGGCTTGAATTTCTTTTTTCTTTTTTATTGGATCGGCAACGTGCGAAAGGCAGATTTAAGGTGGGTCCATTCGATACGGCGGGGTGCGACCATGGGGCGACGAAATTATACGGTACTCGGGCCGATCCTTCGCGTAATACCACGTTATTATGTCGAGATTATTATTATAGACTGCCTATTAGCCGCTTAATCCGATCGAACGCTTTGTAACGCGCTCTCTAGGCCGCGTTGCCGCTTAATGCGACGATCTGAGTCGCATGCGATACATATATATAGGGTGCTTAGTAATTGGCGATACACAACTGCGAAACAGTTGAGTCTCTCGTTTCGCAAATAGGCTAACAATAAGCCGATCTGTGCGGAGATAACTTTCCTCATATAAACAGTTGCGCATTTCGATAATTCTCAGCTCAAGTTGTTGTGTGCTCGAAGCTTGTTAATAACCGCACTTGTAACTACGTGCATCATTTGTTTTAAACGCTAAATAACTGAAGTTATGTAACATATTAATGATCAATAGTAGTGGAATTACAAGTTACGTGTTGTTCATCGATACTAATTGTAATTGGGAAAAACAATTTTGTTGATGTATCGAAAATTTATTTAGATACAAATCTGAAAATAATTTTATTGGACTATTAAAGTAGTTATGTAACTGCTAAGTAATCATGACAAGAAACGTTGATGCTGCAAAAAGTTTTACTCTACATTGAAAAAAATGTACTAAATCTTAATATATATTTCTTTGACAGTATTAAGTAAATATTTACTCAATAAAAAAATGATAATTAAATCAAATTAATAGTTTTTGTATTAAATAAATATGTTTAGTAAATATTCACTTAGAACAAATTTATTTAAACAAATATTTATTAAAATTCAGTATTTTTTTCAGTGTAGCCACTTTTTTTTCAGTGTAGTTTAAGCTAAGTTCTACATAATTTTGTCGTTTATATATTGTCGTTTTTACCATATATTGTTTTTCTTCTAAAAATGTACGCTGTTATTTTTATATAATTAGATCTAGGCTTCACAAGATTGCATCATGCCATGCATCATCATCTTCCTTTATTTCATTTATATACTTATATCTTCTTCTTGTTCAAATTGCACTTCAGTAAAATTATTATTATAGTTATCTTGATAGTTCAAGTAAAATTATTTTTCAATCTGTAGCTAGAGCTAAATTTTTAGATACTTCAACAAAATCCTTTTTTTCATGTATGCTCGAAAGATCAATCATTATTAAAAAAATGTACAGTGATTGCTAATTATGGCAATACAACACACTTTATTACTAGTATTGCTACTGTATTGTTAGTATTGTTTTCCTGTGTATTGCTATGTACTGCTATGTATGGCTAGCATATTGTTAATACTGCTACTACGAGCATTGTCTATTTTATTATTGAACTGCCACAATATATTTCTAAAGAAATATACACTGATTGCCATAATGGTTGGCCTCTCGTATGCTTGTCCTTTTGACGACGAATAATAAACTATATAATTTGAACCAGATATAATTAAAATAGAAATGCATTAACACGAATTTTTGCAAATTGGTTTAGTTATATTAAAAAATCGGTGTTTTTTTTTTTCATTTTAATTGTGTCGCTATTTATTAAGCACCTTGTATATAATACTTACGACACGCCTTGCACGTAGCATCGGTTATTCGACAATTCGCTCAGCGATCATCAGTCGAATTCATCGCGATCGAATGCGCGTGTTCTAAATCGAAATAGCACAGTTTTTAATATGAAATCAAACGTAGCATCTAAAAATGATCATTACAGATTTAAATAATTGCATTCTGCATTCAACGCGCAACAAAGAACGTTAATTCTCGCAGTTTCGGCGAGAAGTGACCCGTTATTAATTCGAAGTAAATTAAATTGTGTTCTTTATGCAAAAGTCGACGCTTCGTGTAAAAGAGAATTATGGAGATAAGACAAGAAAACCGATTTGAATTCAGTTAGACACAAAAAGATGGTTCAGAAAGACACAAAGGGATCAACTTCAATTGAGGATATAATCTAGCAATTTCTTTGCCAATAGAAATATTAATTAATAATATAAAAGATACATTGAGAAACGTAATATCGAGGAGACTGTTAACTTATAAGTTCAATTTATGTCTTAAGACATGGATAAAGTTTGTTGTGAAGTCACGGAATATTTAATAATATTCACGTCACAGCGTGTATCCTGGTACAGGATACCTGAGGAATGTTCCCTCTTCGAAGACGTTTATCATTCTCTGTTGATCGCTCGATAATAATTTCCGTTTCTTTTTGTTGCGATCAAAATTATGTCCCTGTTTTCCGGCATTTGAATAAGTATTTCCCTCGAGCATAATTGAAACTTTGTTTTTTATTCATTTGATTGTCACGCTTTATTGGATAATAACTTGAATTACGTGTTGCATTTTATTGATGCCTTCGGGACATGCGAGGTGTGTTAATCAGCAACAATCTGTCAGTACTTATGATTATCACCGACACATCGGCGTCTATCGATTACGTTACAATTCAAGCAAATGCATTTGTACTTCATAAACATACATCCATACATCCGTAGCATACATTGTGATACATTTGTAGTTGATAAACACAATTGCGAAATTAATCCTTTACGAATGAAGTCTACTGTAACTCTGCATATCCCCAAGTTAAAATCTTTTGAATATTTACATTGAGAAAAAAATATATTAATAAATATTATATTTTTAATAAATATTATATTTATTTTAATAATACCTTAATATTCACTTATTGTAATTAAATATTTACTAATTATTAAATAAAGAAAAGAATGAAATTAATAAACAGCATAATTTAAGAAGAATCAATTCGATTCCGGACAGTTGTGAGATGTTCCTTGTTAGTATATTTTTTCATAATCAATATTAATTAATGAAAATAATTGTGTCTTATTTAAAGAAATATATATCTTATTTAAAGAAATATATATCTTATTTAATTATCTAAAGAAATATATATCTTATTTAAAGAAATATGTATCTAAATAAGTGCAATAAAATAATTAAAAATCTTATGTTTTTATATAAAATGCTATCGCGATTTATTCTTTATCAGGGATTAAGTGGACAATAAATAAGTAAAGTACCAGCCACGTATTTGAACAATCGTATTTTTTTTTTGCAAAAATAAAGCGAGTGACGAAGATACGGTTATGATTTACTTGCAAAAGTCACTGGAACGACTTTGCGACGAATATGCAAATCGCGGGAACCTCGAAACATGAGTAAAAGGCAAAAATATGAGCGGCGTAAGAAATACGGGGCCGAGTGGTGAGCGATGTTCGTCTCAAGGAACATAAAGTTACAGGAAGCATAGAGTGCGAATAAAAGGGACGAAAATATGCTGGGAAATCCGAGACGATTTACCGAGAACTGACTCGGGTGCGGTTTTTCGCCGGCTTGAGAAACTATCGTTTCATGTCGTCTGGAGAGCGTGAGCGAACCGAGGTATTGTAACCGTTAGAAATCGTCGTGATGATTTACGTTCTTGCGAGTCGAACAGGAATATTTTGTAACTCATGCAAAGATGCACAGAATAGGGATATACTGTAGATATTTGCAATGAAAAAACATTTCATTCAAATAAATCTCAATAATACTTCTTTGGATATAGTATTAACTAAATAAATTTATTCATATAAAATAAAAAATGATAGTTTCCAAATTAATGATTTTTGTATCTAATAAATATATGTTTATATTTAGTAAATATTTACTTAAACCTTTTAAACCAGTATTTATTAAAATTTAGTATTTTTTTCAGTGTGGATGTAATAATTTATAAATCTCTATTTTCTAAAATCTTTGGAGTAAAATCTAATTCTAAAGAGTGAAATCTCGCTCTTAAAAATTGACAATTGAGCCATTCTTTTTCTACACTCAATTATTACTCTTCGCCATTCCACTAAAGATTTTAAAGAGTGATATTGGTTATATTAAATATTACTTCGTAAAATCAATATTTTATTTCTGAACAGTGCGTATAATTATTAGATATGTGCACATTAATGCATATTAATTTAATAATGCATGATACGATTAACCGTAAGATTTATGGAACGATATCGATGAGCATTTATATTTATGATATATAATATATTATGATTAGTTCTGAGAGATATATCGTGAAAGAGTTCAATAAACTTTCACATATATTACTGTTATATGCATAGTTTATTCTTTTATACGATAACTTTTACATATAATAAAGTACCTAACGACTAAGCTCTTTGACAGTCTTCGAGATTTACGATAAGATATAATCGTATTCGTTTCCGTTGGACTAGCATCAGTGTCGATCCAAAAGTTGACATAGTATTACAAAAGAAAAATTGCCCCTTCCAACCACTTTGTAAAATCGATCATACCATCTGGCCCGACAATGTAAGAACTATTCTCATGCAAAGTGACTCACGACGTCGCAATTTCAAGAGAGAGATCCGCTACGCCATCGTTACTATCGGCTGCCGGTGAGCTCGTCTTTGCTTTTCGTCCCTTCTTCCGTTCTTGCCGCTCCTCCTTTCTTCGTTTCTTGCGCCTCCTCTACTCGACGACGTCGAGGGATTTGGCGCCGCGCGGCCTTACTTTCCGTAAGTAGGCGGGATGATGGTACAGGTCGAAGACCGTTGCTATCCGACGGGAATGTCCGTTGTCGATATGCCGTGGCTCATTGCTTCGTCTCAACAGCTCGTATGTTATCATCCTCAAGTACATTTATACGACTATGCGCGGCAGAGAACGACGCTACATTTAATCTCGCGACGATCAGTGCTGGTCAGTACTTTAAGAAGCAAAGATCGAGCTACTCGCTGCGAGGCGAGGCGCTAACGCTGACACTCGCATCATTTCTCCGCGTAATATAATACCGGCCGAATGAATACTAAATACTGTCACAGGATAAATTTAATTCCGAGACGTCTATATAAATAAGATTACCACGATTGCCACAAAATTAGAAATCTGGAAAATCGGGAGATTTTCGTGTAAAGGAAATTGAAAATGATCAGGGAAATCAGGGAAAAATCAGGGAATTTTGCAAAATTTTTCTAGAAAATTAAAATTCTTTAAAGAAGTTATATCACTCTATTAACTTAACAATTAAAAATGCAAGCAGTATCAGCAACAATAACAATTCACATCGCTATATAAAATTGATCTTACAAAAAATATTAAATTGATCTTACAAAAAAATATTTAACAATTTCCAAATCAGGACGAAAATACAAAAAATTTTTAAATGTTGAAAGGAAAATTTGCACGTTTCGGATTCGAGATAGACATATGAATGTGT
>NW_012130103.1:733836-745590 GCF_000143395.1 Atta cephalotes | reverse complement strand
GTGTGTGTGTGTGTGTGTGTGTGTGTGTGTGTGTGTGTGTGTGTGTGTGTGTGTGTGTGTGTGTGTGTGTGTGTGTGTGTGTGTGTGAGTTTTGTCTTGCAATAAACATTCAAGACAATTATTCTTCATAAAACGAAGTGTTAATCCTGAAGCAAATAAGGTAATTTCTTAGTCAAACACCAGCAATCGCACTAGATTTTTTACATATTCATCCGTCAAGATCTTTTCTTCTTTTCTTTTTCGAAAAACATCGAATACCTGTGCGTCTCGCGGTTGCGTCCGACCGAATTTGAGTACCGCCGTGTCTTCTGAGATTATTCGTTTGTCCCTATGGTTAACCGAGAACAACAATGCAAGCGTGACGTGGCGGGCATGCAGAGTCAAGCCGATCCGCTTCGATACGGTCCACCGCGTAACTTCAATTTTCGTAGGTCACGCCGGATGCCTTTCGGGAGACACACAGGAGAATTACTCAGGGATGCCTATTACGGACGAACCATAGTCTGTCGCCCCTATCAGGCACAGATAGCGCGAGCATTATTCCTGAAATAGGTTTCGGCAACGGCAACGTGGGCGCATTGTTGTGTGCACCTGAACGACGCGCGGCGATAGAAACGGAGAACGCCATCCCTGCGATTTACGAGCGCCGGGCTCGTATGGCGATTCAAAGCAGCGGCCGGGTCCTAACGGGGCTTGCAAATTTGCATCTTGTCGGGATAGAGCGAGCGGTACAATGATGGGCCCCTTGAGCGACTTGAAACCTACGTTTATATTGTCCAAGGGAGGTAGCGATTCAGCCGCAATTCTCGTCTTTCGTTCGTGAATCGTGCGAAACGAATGAGTTGGGAATATTCGCGGGAATGAATTTTCATCACATCTCGATCGTTTTTAATCGAATCTTTCGATTTTCATTTCTACTCTTTTCTGAAATTTAATACCCACGTTATTGCGTTTCCGACGCTTCGTCATATATCTATTTTATATCCTGTACTTATAAAGCTGAGTTGTATTGTGAAATAATTTATCTACGGAAAGAACGGTTTTATTGAAGTATTTAAAAATTTCGCTTGATACGGATTTAGTTGAAAATAATTTTGTTGAAAGATTAAAATAGGACATTAAAGCTGGTTGCTAGAATATCAAAATTTTTGTTATTATGAATTTTCTACATAATTATTTTGATGATTCAACAATATTATTTTCAGATCTATATCTGGCTAAAATTTTAAAACTTTCAGCAAAATTATTCTTTCCTTATAAACACTAAGAAAAAAATACATACAGAAAGAAAAATACATTAAATATTAATAAATATTTATTTAAATATTTTAAATAGTGTCAATTCTAAATATTTACAGTACTAGACAGTAAATAAATATTTAATAAAAAAAATGATTGTTAGATCGAACTAATGGTTTTTAATTGTTAAACCAAATAAATATATTTTTATATTTAGTAAATATTTAGTTGGTACTCTATTCAAATGATTTATTAAAAAACTTAGAATTTTTTTATTGCAAAATTCGACAATGCTTCAACATTTTATAACTGTTGTAACATACTGTAATTGATCACGTTAAATAATTCCCAGATAGGATAAAATTTTCTCAGAATCTTTCACGCGACATACGATTTGGTTTAAGAAAATCCGACTAAAGAGTCTTCTTTAAATAGCCACTTGTATGTAGTGTGTAGGAGAAATGCCGAAAGTTCGCTCATCTCCCCGAGCAATTTTGACTGAGTTATGATGTTGTAAAGTTTGCGGCTTATCATTCATAAATTTACGAGTGAGCGCATCGGAGTGCAACGGGGGACAACAAGCGTAAAGTAGGACGCGCTTAGTTTTTACGCGAATAATATATCTGTTTCATATTTTCTCCATATCTACCATTGTGCACTTCATCCGTATTTGTTCCGTTTACGCGAAACGACTGATCGGAGCAACTTTCTCGTATACAATAACGTTTAAAAAAAATAGAATTAGCAACTTGGTTAAATTTTCTCGTTATTTACAACTCGTGGAAATATATATATATATATATATCTCTCGTAATCTCGCGCATCTACATCGCTAAACGAGATGTTAACTTTTTGTTTTTTATCAGTAGAACATTCCTGAGTAATTGCTTTTTCGTAAATGGCCATTATCGCTTTTGTTTTCCCTCGTGAATCGATGGTTCGTATCAATTCAGTGAAAATTGAGAATTCTTTTCCATGTATAAAACATCTCGTCGTTACTTGATAAAAATATCGGAGAGGACTATTGTTTCTTGGCACGCACACGGAAATATATAAATAAAACGTCAAGATCTATGCGTGGGAAGAGGTATCTGCAATCGTAAATCAGAAGCCGGTAGCGGCAACGCTTTAATCTATTCGAGACAATATATACAGAGCCATGTCTCTATATACGTAATCCGGCGAGCGTAGTTTGGCTATTTATAGGAAGGAAAAAAATGGCCCGTGTCGATATATCGATTCACGCCGACCTCCTCGTCTTGAGCTTCTCTTCGTTGTATATCTCGTCGTCTCACCGACGAGTACTTTTAGTCGCTTCATCGGCCGCGTGCTGTCGCTGAATTTCAATATAACGGGGAATGTTATCTGGTATGTAGGTAAAGAAATTTACTTCTGTCGTGCACAAGACTTCTCCACGTGCTGCCCTTCGAGAATGCGTCACTCTTGATCTTCACGTGATCGAGTTCGTTCGGATGTTTCTTCGCGATCTGAATGCGATTTGCACAATAAAAGTCGTTTCTCCTCTCTTCATTCGATCTCGTTCACGGAACAACCGAATACTGAAATCAAATAAAATCAATGATAAAATGAATAGCATACAGAATTTGAAAAAAAAAAACAAATGTAAAATGTTTCGAGAAATTTTACACAGTTGAAAAATTTGTGCTGAATTCAACATTTCACATGTCCCAAACGGTCCATTCAAATTTTTGTGTTAATTTAACATAAGCTGAATATATTTGGAAGTAACAAATATTATATATAAATTTAACAGAAAAAATATAGTACTAAAATGTAACAATTTTTAAACAAATTGTAGAAGCATATTTTTTCAGTAAATTTAACATTTATATATTAGATTAACGCAGTTAAGTAAACTTAACATTAATAATATATTAAATTGATATATTTTATTCATTTATGTTAGAGTTTACGTTTTAAAATACGTAATTTATTTACTCATAAATTGTATTATTTTAACATTAAAAAATGTTGAATATATATTTAATGTTGAATATATATTTAACAGAAAAATTTTAACAAGAACTGGTTTTAACACAAATACAAAAATTTTTTTACTCTGTAGATTTTTCTCAGTTTATATTATAATATTCCATCTCTGCGATAAACATGTTATTTGTCAATTGCAACAACTAGATTCTTTAAGTGAAATTCTTTTTTTTTCTGCCATGATGCATATCACGAAGGTGAGAAACAGACATTTAACATGCGGTTCATTCAACTTCACGATAGACGGTGAGCTACGTAATTAAAATAAAAAATGCCGTGTGACGCAATACAGAGAAGTTTCAACTCGGTAACTGCCGTGGCGTTGAAGCTTTTTTTTTTTAATTCACGATGAGGCGAAAAATGTGTCTCGCCGCTACGTTATCTCGGTACAAGGGGACACTTTGTTAGCGTTAACTACCATCGCTACTTTCTCGCGGAACTCGAGAGATGGATAATTAAAATGAAAATTTTATAGCGAGCGTCCTTTTTAATACGTCTCTAGCGAACATTCTAAAAGAATATATACTCAAACTTGTAATTCGCATAGAAATAGAAATTTACGTTTTAATAGAAATTTCTGCTTTAATTCGTTCTCTGTGCAGCCCATTCGTTGGGAGATACTGCATAATTTGTCTTCTCTCTCTCTCTCTCTCTCTCTCTCTCTCTCTTTTTCTCTCTTCTCCGTATCGTAACACTCGTACTATGACGTGAGAAAATTCGAGAAAGCTTTTCCGGTATGTCGAATCCCTTTTACATGGAATCTCTTTCTCGGAAGTCGGCATTATAGAACATACCTTGCTGCATAGTCATGTCCTATCAGCGCTTTGTATTCCATGATTCTATAGTGCATCACAATATATACAATGTCGTATAGTGAAAATTAGTATTCCGTGTTATTACTGCTTTAAAGGGCTATTTCTGATGAATTAATGGATGCCCGATAATTGAACTTATAGCCAACTTCATTAACAATGGTTAATTCCAATTGTAATTTACCTGATTATTTGTCTGGAGTTGGAAGGCTCACAGTTCCCATACACCGCTTCAGGAAAACTAATTACAGTAGAAAGTCCTAATATGAAAATGTGAGTAGTGACTGAGTTATATATGCAATTAAAGTTAGCTAATGATATTTTATACTTTCATGCGCGCGTTTTATTACTCTAGAATTATATGTATGAGTTTATTGTTTTTTTTTAATTTTAAAAGACATTTTTCAATCATTTCCGATTCGTTTTAACCCTTAGTACACACTCTTAATACACATGTTCGTGATGACGTCACAGAGTCTATTGTGCGTCGGCAGTGCCAGGCAGTGCCAGTCGCCCAACGAATTGACGCGCAATAGATTCCGTGACGTCATTACGTTGCGTCGTACGATGATCATGCCCGTTAATATTTTCAAAAAAACGGTCACGGTGTTTTCGCTAAGCCGTGCGTTAATTAACTGTTACCATTTCTATCGTCTTATTCTATGGTTTATCTTATCAGATAGTAGATGTGAACGACATGTCGATCGTTCATTTATACTTATATTCGAATTTGCCCAAGCAGAAAAACAAGTTATGATATCAAAATGATATCAAAATGACTCCAAAATGATTATTAAAAGACATTTTTCAATTATTTCCGATCCATTTTAACCCTTATAGTTAGTTTTTGGCACTCTTAACACACACGTTTGATCATTTGTGTTCTGCCTTAATTTTCATTACGTTTACAAGTATATATAAATTATTGAACAATTTTTACATATATTTTGACATCTTTAGAAAGTATTTGTGCAGTTATATATTCATAACAAATTGTAGATAAATTGTTGTAACTAAATATAGTTAATGAAATGCACTGTTTCATATAAAAATGCAAAACTCTGAAACAAAAATATTTAACTGTATTTAATTACAACAATTTATCAACAATTTATGTAAAAATTTAATAATTTATATATATTTATAAAAGTAATGAAAATTAAGCCAGAATACGAATATCCGAATGTATGTATTAAGAATGCAAATACTAATGTGTACTATAAGGGTTAAAATGAATTGGAAATAATTGAAAAATGTCTTTTAATAATTATTTTGGAGTCATTTTGATATCATAACTTGTTATTCTGCTTGAACAGATTCGAATATAAGTATAAATGAATATAAGTATAAATGAACAATCAACGTCGTTCATATCCACTATTTGATATGTAAGATAAATCACAAAATAAGACAATAGAAATATGGTAACAGTTAATTAATGCACGGCTTAGCAATGCGAAAACACCGCGACCATTTTTTTGAAAATATTAACGGTCATGATTATCGTACGACGCAACGTGATGACGTCGTGATGACGGAGTCTATTGCGCATCACAGCGTCAGTTAGCCGGGCAACCCGGCACTGCTTGGCACGCGCTGGTACGTATTTGATGCGTTTCGCGTCGTTCCGTGTTTCGTGCGTACTTTTTCCGTTCAGAACGAGCTTTGTATGAGAAGTGAGTGTCGTAGGATTGTCGGGAGTGTCGGGAACATAAAATCTACCAAAAAATGATTGTCGTGGAACAATGCGTACGAATCTATTCGTGTTAATCGCGGACCGTTGGCTCGCTCGAAGTATCGGAGTGAAGTGCCGCAGTTACTAGTTCCTGACTTCCTGTAGTGTATTATTAGAAGTGTTGAAGGATCATGGAGCATAAATTTGTACGTGCGAAACGCCAAATAATTCCTATTTCAAGATATCAATCCTGCAGACTGTGTGAAGTTGCTCTGGTCGAACCATTGATCGTTGGTGCGTCGGATCTTTTGAAATTCTAGAGTCGGAATAAAGTTGCTACGATCTCCGAGCGTCTTGAACAGGTCTTTAGCACATCGGGAGTGTTAAATCTGGCAGTGAGTAATTGTCGTAGTATAAATTTATACATGCGATGGTTAAACGCAATTTGAATTCCGCCCTACTGCGTCGCGTCGAATCGCGTTGCAGTTGGTGCGTCGAAGCTCCGAGCATCAGCGTGAAGTTGCCGTCGTCTTTCGAATTTCGTAAAAACATATCTCGGATTCGAACGCGTCGGGAGTGCCGGGAGTGCCGGATTCAATAATGAGCGGTCATCGCAAAGCATAAATCAATGTGCACGTAAACATTTTTTCGGACATTGCGATTTTCGGACAGTTACGTCAGACATTCGTGGTTCGTCGAAGATTCGAGCGTCGATATGAAGTGAGCATTGCTTGCTTGATTTTAAGTTTATAATATTATTTAAAATTATCTTTGTTTAGTACGATCGGGAAAAAATTAATCTATTATTAATACTCCTTTTTAGAATCTTTTGGAAAGTAATAAAATAACACATACATAATTTTAATCTAGAAAACAAGATTTAAAAGATTTTTCACATTTTCTATTTAATTTCATAATGAATTCGAATAATTTCGCTTTTCTCGAAACGCAAATATTGTTGAAATGAAAGGTAACAAAGAATAATATTATAAATATTAATTAGTATACATAAATTATGTACGTAGACTTTTGATTAAAATGAGAAGATAAACTTTATTTTTTACCAAAAAAAGCATTAGAGTCACGATAGCGATAATAGCTCAATTTGAAAATTCGCAAATGTAAGAGAGAAAATTCTGCGTGAAATTCGTCTTATAAAAAACGTTAGATTCATATAATATTTAAATATGATAATCGATGAAGCGCGCGGCCTTGGCATTTGTTTACCGGCGCTCAGTGTGACATTGCATACACAAGGTCGGCGGTTATCGCTCATTTGTACGGAGATTTTCGAGCGAGCAGGTAGCTGTTACGCATCGCTTCTCGTAACGCGATCACGTCGAATACTTGTAAGTGCCAAACTTCATCAACGTATCGAAGTTGCTTCACATTGGAACACGAGATAATGCACGAAACGTGAATTCAAGTGTAATGTTCTTAAATAGATGAAAGCGTATGATTAACGTTGCAAGTACCGTGCGAGGTGTTGTACGATTGTCGCACTCCGATAATTATTTCGGTCGTGTTCAGTCATAATTAATTAACCGCGTTTTCGGGAATGTTGTGTGCACGTGTGCAACGAAGCAACCTGAGAGGAGGAGGAGAGGCCTGGGGTGGTGTCGGGCGACGGCGAAGCAACCGTGTGGTGAGTAATAATTTATCATGTATTATTTTATTTATTAATTATTAATAATTACTTTACACATGCAGCAATTATCTGTTGCTGTATTAATTATTTGAGAATTAATTTGAATATATTTGTACATTTTGTAGTTTGATGTATGCAACACTTCGCTGCTGCGCATCGTATCGGTGAGTCTAATTATTATCTATTAATCAAAGAGATGATGAAATCTACAAGAATATTGGTGGATATAAAATAAATATATATTAATGTATTAAGTTGAGAAAATAAGAATATTATGGATAAATGTGTAACATTTTGTAAATTCGCCACTTTATAATAAATAACTTCATGACAAATAATATTAATATTTCACGTTGGCATATATATTACATAGTTTTCCGTTGATTTATCGTTCATAAATAAAATAATGATTTAAATTATTATTTCTGAATGTTATTCTGAGTGTAAATTCAGCAAAAAATGAACAACGATTTTTAGAAAGGCAAAGGGAAGATCTAGTAAACATTATTATTACACCACATTCTTTGTTAAGCATTCTATACATAGATCGGATTTTCAGTAGTTATGAACGAAGATGTAATATATATTATTATTTGAGCAATTTTTATAAAATTTTTATATATTATAATTGATTAAATTTTTTAATTGATTAAATTTAATTGTTTAAGTAAATTTTGAAAAGTAAAAAGTATAAAAAGAAATATAAGAATTAAAAAAAGTGTAACAAGCAGATAAATTATATTTCTAAAATGCGAATTTTAAGCTTTATTATGATATTCATATTTTCTCAAATTCGTATTCTCAAAATAGTTATGTATTGTAAAATGCAAAATAAAAAGAAATTATAATATTAATATTTATATTTTAAAATGTGAAATCGAGGAAATGGGAAATCGAGCAATAAAAATTAATTATATCAGTTCAATTAATATGAAATCCTATAATAAGTATAAGTAACATATCGAAACGTATAATATATATATATATATTTAGGTAGGGACTTGAATTCTACGCTATACCATTGCTAACTTTAATTGCTTATAGCTCGAAGATTATTATATGGGATATTATTGATCCTAATTAATTTACAGCGTACACTGTTAAAATACTATATGAAAGCGTTAAGATTAAATGAATTAACGTGATGTCGCTTGCATAATCAATCGATGTTTAATGTCTTGTGAAATTCCAATCGAATGTAATCACAGCGATTTTACGCGCAGTATTTCAATTTCATCAGTCCCATTCATTCGTACGATATCAGGACGCTATCTCTTATCTGTGCACGTGCGACTATTTCGGTAATATGTCTTTCGCGCAATCTCATGCTGTGCCACTTCGAGGGTAAAAGGGAGACGAGAGAATCGGAGAATGCCGGATTCCACGGCGTGACCCGCTGCGCGCGAACGAGAAGGAAGGTCGAAGGTTCGCGACCGGCATGGCAGGAAATTGGTTTCGTTTGTGAAATTCTTCGAGCGGAAAGTACCTCGCTCACCCTTCGTCATCTTTCTCACACTCGCCAGACTATGGAGCTTGCCCTCACCGGCCGCCCGGATCGAAACTTGTCGCGATCGGATGGCGAGAGAGTTTACAACGGAGGTATTACTCGCGCGCATCTTACCCCGTCCATCTATTCACTGATCGACTGGCAGTTGTGTAACAGGCAGGCAAACTACCTTTAACAATCCTTAAAGAAGATTGTCCTTTTGAATCGACTCTTTTGCCGTCGATAAGGATAACGCCTGCGAATGAAATCAACGTAACAAAGTGTATGGCGTAGCGCGATTTAAATCTCAGGCAGAGAGAAATAAAATTCATTACTTCGTGGCAGGAAATCAATTTCCGATTTTCTTAATTACCAAAGGAAGATTTATATTTCTATAATAAATTGATTAGAAATTAATATTGAATCTCTCATGAGTAAAAAATGTATTCGATTAAGATTCTTTGTGTCTGATAATATTTTTTGTGCACTGAGAGAAAGGATTTTATTAATTTAACAAATCATCAGTACCTTTAACAAATGATATGTGTGACAATAAATAATTTGGTTTGTTGTGATTGCTACTAGTCTGCTATATACACCAACCAATTATTATTAACAGCAGCAAATTATATAGAATCTAATCTTTTGGATAGACTTTAGATTCGTTTACATAGAAATCGTAGATAATCGTGGAGTCTTTAGTTGTAAGAAACTGATCAATCACAATCAAATATAGAGAAAATACTTGATCAACTTCTTACGATCTATTTGAGACCCTGCGTCTATGACTTCTATATATGAACTTCTTATTTGCAAGTGACACTTGATTATTTGTTATATTGACGAATGAGAAATAATTAATTTGCAATAGTAACTAATCCATCGTTTTTTAAATATCACATTTATTTTCTCTTGATTTATTTCTATAACAAAATCATTTCTCTCAGTGTGAATTTATATAATTTCCAATTCATTCATTTCAATCCATTCATTGAATCTCTGACAAGCATTCGATAATGAAGTAGCAGGGATATGACGCGTTTAGCGATTTAGCGAGGGTTAGTGATTTTTTTTGCGGATGGTTAATTAGCAAAAACGACCGAACTGCGCTGATTGCGCGGGACAGAATTATTCGTTAACGAAGCGACGCTCGCGGATTACGGCATTGAATAATTCGGAGGGTTTTTAGGAAGAATCCCCCCACGCGAAGAGAGCTGACGAGGTTCTCTCGTCGCTCGCGTGAAACTTTTGTAATTTGCGTCGCGACGCCAAGCGGAACGACGACCCTGTAATCAGGCGAGTGCGATTAATTTCGATAATCTTTCCGATCCCGCACGAACTTCCGGCGAGGATCAACACATTCTTTTTCCTTTTTATTATTATTATTTTTTTTTTTTAATTAACGCGAATGGTCCGTGTTACATTTCGTCGTAATCGTAAATATTCGCGCTCGACCGTAAAACCTGTCATACGACGCAGTTCAACAAATCTTCGGGTTAGCACTCGCTCACTCACTCATATCGCATTCGCGATCGTGTTACAGCAGTTACACGATACTATTTACTGGTAATATCTCGTAATATCGTGCCTCTCGACAAGATAAGCGAGAGAGAATTTGTTACTGACGAATCACGTGTGCCAGAGCATAAGGCACTGTATTCGGTCCATTATGTGTTTTGGAATAATAAGCTACTAAGCGCGCGCGTGAACGTGCGTTAAGCTAAGCCAACGTGCTGTAACCCGAGCAAGCGTATACATACAATACAAGACCGCGATGAAATAGAGTTCACTGCGAATGCAAATGTCGATACGCGTTTATTCACGCGCCACCGGAAGCATCGTAAAAAATACACGGCAACGTTTGCAGATTGTTTCCCTTTACTCGGCTCATTCTCTTTTATCAGTAATAAACTCTGCAACGTGCAGCTGTCTGACAAGTCGGTAGAAACTCCCGGAATGATTAAAGACTTTGCGTTCGAGCATGAGGATGCGCCGCGAGATTAACGTCGATTTAGAAGATTTTGCACGCTGATGGCATTAATCTAGTTAAAATATCGATCCGGAAGACTTGACGCTGTTCGTTTCTGCCACGCTTCGACACCCGGGACCGAAGTGTTTAGCATAATAAATCGGGGAAGCCGGATCGTCCTCGTGCACCAGCTCAATGATCAGCTTCCGGTTTTGCGGGACGATTTGTCGTTTACGCTCGATGATCGAATTCACTTCGTTACCGAGCCACGAGCGCGTATCGTTATGCTCTGCTAACTCTCGTCGTGGGGATTTGTCTAATGAATTGCTGGACCAATCATTCGTTACGCGGATGATTCAATTATAACTGTTAGTTAATTAATTTTTGAATAAGTGAGATGACCACAATACCCCAGGTAGTTTTCTTTAAAACCTTATTCTAAAAATCTAAAAAATGAAAGCTAGATTAAATAACTTTTGAAAATGTCAAATAAAAGAAAATTAAAATTATCACCCAGATCACACAGAAATCTTAAGATTTATTATTTTTGCGTTTTTCTCTTACAGCACAAAATTACACAAAGTTATAGCAATATTGCAGAGATTTTGCAGCGATATTGCTGCGAATTCTGTGCTGTGGATTTATTGTATCTCTTAATAGTATACTGAAAGAAAAAAATTGGCTGCAAATGTCAATTTTAAAATGCTATGTCATATTTACCATCTAATTTGCTGCAACAGCCAATCTTTTTTTTCAGTGTAGGTATCTTAACTGTATAACATAATACAATATACTAGTAAAAATGCAATATATATGCATAAGATTGAAATTTGTTGCGGTGTTTTTGACATCCTACTAATTTTTGTATCTTTAAACCTTAAATCTTAAATATATATATATATATATATATATAAA
>NW_012130103.1:732532-733816 GCF_000143395.1 Atta cephalotes | reverse complement strand
AATCTTAAATATATATATATATATATATATATAAAGATTAAAGAAAATTGTGGGATTAAATATTTAATGGAGAAGTTTTAATAAATTATAATTTTTTATTTATAGGGAAAAAAATATACATAAAAAATATATTTTCTCCAAATTATCACCGATTGCTTTCGTAATTTATTTGTTGCATTGAGTAATGTAACAATATATTCATTAACAATATATTTTGTCTTATTCTCCATCAGACGACTTCCAACGCCCTTTGACATATATAGGTAATCATTATTCTTGTTTTCCTTGCTGGATCACAATCAGTTTAAGCCGTGTCGTCACCCACGCACGCATACGACGTCCTCGATCGGCACGCTCGTCGCGTATTTATCCAGAAAGTCTTGTAGAGCCGTACTTGCCAATATCCGTGAAGAAAGAGCAATTTTGGGGAATCTTTCAGACGCACGTAGAAAAAAAAAGGAACGAGCAGACGCGCGATGAAAGTCAACGAACTGGGGGAGGAATCAGCCTCTTCCTTCCTCGCGTGGGTCCCATGTTGCGCGATGTATTATCGACGATCGCACGTAGGCGCAACAACCGATTATCGTGTTTCCTCCTGGTCGACCGACCGGGAAACCAGCCTGGGAATGATTCTACTTAGAATGAATTACGGGACGAATCGTTATGGTAATGGCCGGCTTCGACGTTGCCGTGGTCACGGCGAGCCATTACGTTAATTACACGCGACGTTGTTATTGCCGCGACTTCTCTCATCTTGCGCCCGCGTGAAATTCGCCGTCTCTCCTTCGTTTATCCCTCGCCATACCCGAATGAGAAGCACCATGAGATTGCGATGACGTTTGCAGATCGATTTCATCACGACAAGAATTGTATGCCTAGTTTATATTTCGGTTTTAATCTTACAATTAGTCTTAGAATTTGTTGTCCTAACTTAATTTTTAGGATTTCAAAGATAGGAACTTTATTGAGATTTAAGACTACGTTTAAAACTGAGTAGAAATGATCTTATTTTTTGTTGCCAACTTTTAAGACTAACAGTAAGACCGAACCAGGCAATATTCTTCTGCATTGGACGGTTTAATTTTCGCATCTGTTGTCTGTTTAGAGAATGACTCGATCGTGCTCGCTACCGCAATCAACGCGTCAATTAACTTTCAAATAATAGCCCGTATGTAAATAATAGTCTGTTAAAGTAAGGGTGTGATATCCTCGCTTTTAAATAGATATATATATATATATATATATATATATATATATACTCTATATTACTTATTATTAATTAAT
>NW_012130103.1:724880-732512 GCF_000143395.1 Atta cephalotes | reverse complement strand
ATATATATATATATATATATATATATATATATATACTCTCATATTACTTATTATTAAGTTAATAATAGTAGTTAATAATAGTAAATGCCACCTCACGTTATTCGAATCAATTGCAATAGTGTCATATTATATTTACACATGTATCGGGCAATTATTAAAATCGTATCCATGGAAATGTTTTATTTCTGATATTTACACTATTCCAAGCATTTCATATGTACGTTGTCAATACGTATCTAGTAACCGCAAGTTTTGAGATATACATATTATATATAACGAAATAGAAAAGAAATGTTCAAAAGAAATATTTGAGTTACAAGAACATTGTATAAGCTAGTTAATTAATTAGCTTTCTTTTCTCTGTAAAATCCTGTTATAATGGTATATTTTATCTTCAAAGTTATGAAAAAATAATTTAATCCAAAAGTCACACATCTAAAAAAAATGTGATTTTCGAAATATTACTATGAATGAGTTAGGTAAACATTATTTTAGTTTCTTTTTCTTTTCATTTTCTCTTTTTTTATTATTCTATCAATCAAATATCATTATCAAAATTAATTATTAACTTCATAAAAAAAATCATCATAAAGATCGCAACTTAAAAAGAGTGATTTTTTTTAAGAGTCGTGAAACAAAAACGACAAAAATGATATTCGCTCATATAAGAATATTTTTTTATAATTATAATTTATATTAGTCAATAATTTTCTATCAAGTTAAAAAATAAATTTTTTTTAATTATCACCTTGAAATAAGAGAACAATATGCATACGTAAATTATGAAATAAAAAATAATTCTAACACATTAAATAAATGCTACTGATTCACATTCAATGATAACAAGAACGAGAGAGAGAGAGAAAGGGGGGGGAGGGACATTGCACATATCCACATTGTAGATTAAGGGATAATTCGTAGCGTGCTATAATATAAGCAGTCATAATCGGAGTGTCGCGTCTGCCGCATATCAAGACATTAAAATGGAACGTTTATCTGTGTTATCCGCGCGATTACTCCCTCGGGAAGGGACAGCGCGGCGCGGTTTCGCATTCCGCCAAAATTCTGGATTATTTAACACCGCGCTCCGGTCTCCGAGCGACCACTTCCGGAAAATTAACCGCGGGGCCGAGACCGGTCCTCGTTACATTAAAGTATGAAAGCTGAGCCGTTTATAAGGGATCTTTGCTTTATATACGCGCTCCGCAGTACCGACATTCTTTATGCTTTCGTGTTTTCTCGGTGCACTGACCTTAACATCGTTGTCGTCGTCGCTGTCGTTGTTGTCATCGTTGTTGTTGTCGTCGTCGTCGTCGTCGTCGTTGTCGTCGTCGTCGTCCCTGGTGCACTGTTACAGGTACACACTGCAGCAACTTGCAAGAGACGCATGCAAATGTCCGGGTTCCCATCGTCGTGTCGTCGGGACAACCGCAAACCCCTCGCCGCAAGATGTTACTTGTCCCGTTGAGAAAAGTACGCGATCGCGTCCCGCGGATATTAAGGAAACTTTTTACGAAGGGAAGTTACGAAATGACGTTTACACGCGACGACCCTCTGACTTTTACGAATGTACATTTGGTATTGCTTCCGTGATTTTGGAGCATTATATCACCGCGCATTGAGTTGAAAATTTGACTCTGGAAATGAAATAATATTTAATTTTCATGTCAGCTGACTCTCAATGATAAATCATTCTTTTCACCTGTTCTTTATGAAAATAAGTTAGCATCATATATCAAGGAGAAAAATTCATGTTATTAAAATAAAAAACTTTTTGACTGTATATTTAAGAATTATTGAAAAATTTTATGTCATATAAAAAAGTCGTATTACAAAGTTTAATATACATATTTAATCGATAAAATAATAAACCGTGATCGACCATCCTTCCATTCCGTCTTAAAAAATGACGAATTTCTGTAAATAGCTGGATAAATATTGTCACGGAGATATTCTGGTAAAATACTTGGCATCTAAAAATGAAGGATTGTTATGAGAAAAAACGGGGGCGATCGGGAAAAGCGTCAGCCGGTAAAAATAAAGTGGTGCGAAGCGCTGAAAATAAACCGGTTGCACGACGGCGGGTTAATTGCGCGGGAGATTAATCGCATGTTGGAAAACATGGTCTTTCGCTGCTGCCGATCGGCTCTCTCGGACATCTCTCGATAGCTCGCTGTTGTTGCGACACGTCGAGTCGACTCAGCATCGGGTTGAAATATCTTCCGACGTTAAGCAGCTTAAAGACGGTGTGTATAATGCAGATCACCGATCTCTCCGCATCGCATTGTACTCCTAAAGGCAAATGTTTAGCCGGAAGGATGCTGCACGCCATAGCGCCGCTAGGATTTTCTCCCACGCTCGTATTTGTTCGCCCAAAGCACTTCCAAGTTACACGGCTCTTTTAAATCCGCAACGGCGACCGTCTTCAAAGCACGGAACAGCTAACGTAACGAAAATAAACGGAACACGGTGTGCACGTTGAGTGAGTTAATTATGTCGGAGATTAGTTGTTTCTGGGTCTTCTCTCGAGAGATCGAGCGGCCGTTGGCGCGTTAACTGCTTGCCTCGACATCTGCCGTTTTTTAAGATCGCACTGTAGTTGCCAATTAGTATTAAATCTCTGATATGTGAAGGAAAATATATACGGAGCTAATTCTCTGAAAAATTTATCCGGAAGAGCATAACTTATTGCTCGAAAGGAGATAATTTATTTTTTCGCAGGAGGAATCCTTGAGAGTATTTAATTTTTCACTGAGATCGAGAAATGTTTTATATAATACGTGACTTGCAAAGACTTTCTTATTTTTTAATTTAAAACTTTTGTTGAAATCAAAACTTGGTTATTTAATAATCAAATTTTAATTAGTACAATTTTTGTAAGTTACATATACAAACATTTTTCTCAGTGTAGGCATGCATATTGAAAATAAATCATTTTTCTAAATAAATCGCCATCTTTCTTGCATAGAATAATTTGTTTATCTACTGTAAGCATCATAAAGCATACGACGACTGTGAGACGCTCACGATTTCAAACTTTGCGTATAAAATAAGCGTGTATAACAAACTGCATATATCACTTCAAAGGATCACAAGTGTCACTCGGTCTCTAGCCGCTTTTAGACCACCGTCGCTACCAGGCACGAGCACGACTTGTCATTTTAAGGGAAGGGGGTTAAACAAGCGTTCTCCATCGGGCACGAAATGGATGTCCTAGCTCGCGGATTGTAACCGGGCGCATACAAATGTTCGGATTCGTTCCACGCCGTTGCTGCGAATGCGCGACGACCGGCGATTGTAAGGCGTTACACGTCGTGAGGTTTCCCGTTTATACGCTCCGCGGGATTTACCACGATCGCAGAAATTCATCCGTGGACACTCGCGACAGGAATACCGGCAAGAATAACTGGACGTCCTTTTTATAAAATATAGCCGCCGTATCTCAAAACTAAGGCATAGCGTCCTAAAGTTCTTCCGAGAAGAAAATTATTTATGGGACATTCTAGGCCATATGAGTAACAGCATCGTAACCCTCAGTCTTAATAATTCAAACCATTGGATTTCAAATGTTAATACGCGAATACATCTATATTTAAACGTCTTTTTATAAAAATAACATATGAGATAAGAATTTTTAAAACCATCACAGAAGGGGACTACGGTTTTCTAAAAATTATAAATTATCGCTCTGCTTGATATAATAATATCTTAAAATTGAAGCAAATTGTTGAAAATAGATGGTAAACGTCCATAACGGTGTCGAGAGTAATGAGAAACGGACGAAGCGATCGAGTAGAAAGTTAATTATCTCCACGCTGGAATCCCTTTCTATCGACCTTTCCTAGCTCAATCGCTAGAGATATTAGAACACGCCCGCAATGCAATTACGATAAACTCAACAAAGAATAGAGATAGGTAACTCAATCAGTCGGATACGTCTTGCCTTCGTTAAATCTGTTCAGATATATCTGTTCATCTTTTGACGTGCCTGTATAATATAGAGGAACATTATTCTCCATTGCATATCGCTAAGATCTTTTATTAAGAGCCAATCAAAATCTAAAGTTTCTTCGTTCTTAGCAATTATTTTCCTCATTATTTATATTTTATTAGTTTTTTTATTAGTTTTATAATAGCTTTTTTCTCTCTTATTTTCACACTGATTATTTTGTTTATTCTATTTATTTTGTTTATTTGCTATACTTCTTTATTCTTAAAAATCAAAACGCAATCGTGTTTCCTTAAGTTTACGAGTTTGTTGTTCGTGGGATATGGCTGGACATATGCCAAAATATCCCGTCGACGACGGAACTTCCTACGTCGACTTGACGGATGGTATATATCAAGACAACTACTCGTCAGCTATTATTCACGACCACCCGTAACCTGCAAACAAGAAAACACATGTCCGTCGTTCCAAACCAGTTTTGGACCTGTCATCCTAACTTATTGTTCTAATGGATTAGAACCAATTTTAAAGCGGTTGATATTGTAACGATATGTTTTTTTTTACAAGTTCAGGAGGTGATAATTATGATGAATTTAATTGAATCAGTACATTCACTCCAAATTCAAGTCTATCTTTAATACCTTTATGTGTATGTAAATTAGTTTTTCATGTAAAAATAATACAAAATGATAATAGATACAAAATGAATTTTAGACATTTTAATTTGTAATACACTGTTAAATTTTAAAACTTAAAGTAACTAGAGCAATGATAACCCAATCTCTTGAGTTAAAAAATTTTTGTTATTTTTAACAAAAGTTTCCATGTGTTAAATTATCTGTTTCTGTAATGTATTTTAAAGTGAACAACGTCCACATTAATGTCAAATTTGATCATATTTATTCTTAAGTTAAATTATTTAATTTCATTACTTCAATTAACAATATATTGAGCTACCTATAGAAATTTAAAAATTTTAATTGGATATAATTTGACACCAACAGTGATTTTAACAGTGCTGTTTTTACCTTGAGAGAAAAAGAATAGTTTTGACAACTATAAATTAATAACTTAAATATTTGCAACTAGTTTTAAAAAATTATAAGAACTAAAGTAGTACTAAATGTTATAAAACTATACTACAGTACTATAAAAATATAGCATTCAGTACTATTTGATTGCAAGTATTTAAATTTTAGAGTTGTTAATTTAATACTTGCCAAAACTGTATTTTTCTCTCAGTATATTTTTCTCATATGGAAAATAAAAAGTTTCATAAAAATATCGTGTATTTTAATTTAAGGGGGCTTCTAGCGAAATGAGTTATCGCTAAGAAGGATCATGTAATAGAAAGATTGTAGAGTCATACATTTGACGAGAGCTTAATCGTAAATGTAAACTTTCTTCCTGTTTCACGCAATGTGGTAACATCCTCTCTCGCGTAGGAAGGAATTGGTGAAACTGTACGATGGTGGCGAGGGTGATGGCAGCGGAAGAACCCAGGAAGCTCGACGCTTTATTCCGGATCCCGCTGCGCGTCGTCGATGTCGCGGCAAAGTCATCCGCTTACACGACGATATTGTATTTACTCGCGAAACTAACTGCAAACTAGCACGCGCGCGAAACTTCGTTAGAGAAGGTAGCACGTGCTGCCGTTGCCGTCGCCCGCGAAGCCGCGATACCGCGGACGGCGGGAGCGGAAACTCCATCGCCCGCTGCTCGTCTCCTGGATAATTAAAACTTTCCGCGCGAGTGTAATTCCACGAATGACGCGCACCCGTTGTTTCGCAACCTCCTTATCGCGCGGGCCGGCCATTTAGAAGCGAGGTGACCTGAAATTGTGATTGTTGTACCTCATACAGTCTCCCTTGTTCCTCGACACTTTTCTGCGATAGCACTGGGTAGTAGAAACCATGTACCATCCCTCGCCGATCATTTTGCCTGAACTTTAGATCCCAGATCGAGTTTCTTTTCGTTTGTTCTCATTAGCTCTGATTAGCGGATGTAGAAAAACCGTTTGTTTCTTATATTTATGTTTCTCTTTGTATTTCTTCTTTATATTTCTCTTTACACACACATATAAGTTTGAATTTATTTGTTTAATTATAATAGTTAATTTTTAAAAGTTCAAAAAAGTTGGGGAGCCAATTGCCTTGATTGTTATTACAGCACAAAAAAAAATGTTTCTGATCACTAATTCTGATTAGCTGAAATTGTATTAGCTACTATAGCTATGAAATTTGCTAATACAAAGGATTTGTTGCTATAGCTAATATAAGGACGTGACAGCAAAATATGCATGTCTATTACAGTCAATTTATTTAGCAACATGAAGTTAATTGTCATAGTTATCGGATATATATCCATGTAAAAGAAAAAATTGTCTCTACCACAGCTAAATATGCAGAAACTATACTTGCTACCAAATTGTTTGCTGCAATGATCAATACATCGACATATTAGCAAAATGCTTGTCTATTATTGACAATATATTTAAGCCTCACAGCTAAAGGAAATTAGATCTCGCAGACACGACGTTAAAAGTTCATATAATACTACTGAATTTAGCTGCTATACCTTATTTTTAGCTGTAGCAGCTAATCTTTTTTTTCCGTGAGAGAAATTGTTTCTTCTATTTATATATATTTTTTATATTTCTTCTTTATATTTATATTTTTCTTTATCATACGCAACTTTGAATTAATTTTTTCATTACAATAATTTTTTGCAAAATTGATTGATTAACTGTTATATTCTATAATATGTGAAATGATAATTATTCGAGGAGCTGGTAATAATTCAGAATTAATATAATGTCGACTGAGTGCTAAATCGGGTGACGTTTTTCCTCGATAAGCGTTTCTCATTTCGCGCCCGCGCTTCGGGATTATTACTGCCTTCTCGCCGGGTCCGTCGTTACCTGTCTCTTCGCGACCTATTAAGCTCTGTACCCGGAGGAACAAATTCGTCCCCTCGGAGGGATAAGTAACGGGCGCATGAATTAATTACGCGCCCGCCTTGTGTATCGACGACCAACGCGCAATGCGGCGCGGTCCCCGCTTGTTACAAGAGAGAACCATGAGATGGCTTGGAGATGGCTCGACGATAGCGATGAGACGCGACGAAAATTTATTTACCTAATTAAGTGGAGCCGTCCGTTAGCGTTGCGACGAAACGCTGTCGGGCATATCGGGCGGTTGGGTGCAGCTTTCGTGGATTAATTCGGGAAGAGACGCCCGGCGGCGATTGTACTTCGTTAAATGAAAAGCATTACGGTGTAAAAGAGGAAAGGGAAAAGAAAGGCGGAGTCCTGCGAGAACAGATAAAACCAACTCGACAGATCGGGTTCTCGTTTCCTCGTCCGGTCTCACGCCGCTAATGCGCACTTCGCCGTGACAGATCGATAACGATCGATCTTGCGCGACCGTTGAAGAAAAATCGCAGACGCCGTAACCGTGTCTGTGTGGGAAAACGATTGCGAAAGTGCAAGAGGAAAAAAAATATTGGCCAACATGGTGGCATTTGCATAGGTACACACCGAGACGGTTTTATATTATCGCAATCGCGATTCGTGTGTGGCGTCCGTTGTCGCACGATAAATACTGGAACCGTGTCGGCTGCTTCATTATTTGCGTATGAGCGCATCGCCATTGTTCTCTTTCTCTCTTTCTCTCTCTCTCTCT
>NW_012130103.1:718982-722622 GCF_000143395.1 Atta cephalotes | reverse complement strand
CTATTATTTGTCGTATGTAGCGCATCGTCCTACTTNTTCTCTTCTCTCTTCTCTCTCTCTCTCTCTCTCTCTCTCTCTCTCTTTTCTTTCTTTTTTGTTCGTTAATTTCCGCTGTTGCGGCGATAAGTCTACCGCGTACGCGTAAAAATATAGGAATTCCTCGACTGCATTGGACATGCATCTCGCACAGACTCGTTTGTAATACGCAATATCAAAAGTGCCGGACGAACTGTGCGAAACGAGGTGATACAACATAATTTTCGTTGTTTATACGTCTATTATGCACCCGTGTTTACGTGTTTGTTTCTTCACGAATAATGCAACACCGCGTGAGCATATGAATCATTTATCTCGAAAATGTCGGAAGTCAAATTTTACTAATGTTTAACAGCGTATTATATGTATATTCGTTCTCGTAAGTCGACGATGCGCGAAATTGGCACTCCAAACATAATTTAATTCGCATTATTTTCCTAGCAAAGTCTCATTAATATATATTTGATTGAAATGAGAATTAATTATTATGAAATATCTAATATTAAATCAAAGAGCGTCATTTTCTTGGCTGCGTAATTTATGTATTGCATTTATATGTCTATTTGGTTCTTACAAACAAGCTCGTTAAACGATGTAAATGAAAATTAATTGGTTAACAGAGTCGTGGTATTCCAGTGCTAATTTGGATACCTAGTTTATCATTTTCGAAAGAAGCCCGCAAACTGTACTCAATTTAAACAAAAGTTAATTAAACAGGAAAATCGATATCGTTACCTCGGTTTTAATGTGACTCGTTCGCTTTCACGCCCTGGCAAACTGGTGGAAGTTAATGCAATTATTGGGTTCCGCGTTATCACACACAGCTTGCGAAAACGCGAATCTCCCGCCCAAAACTAGCCGGCGTGGGGAAATATCGCCGGCTGACGCTTGCATCCGCTGTTGTATTTGAGCGCAATGTCAGCGATTTAGGAAAGAAAGGAAAAAAGGAAAAGATTCACGTCGACACTTTTGTGCTTGCGAGCAGCATGCGGCACGTGGCAGCATGCGGTGCGGTACGATTTAACAGTTTGCGCAACCGACCATAACCAAGAGCTCACGTACGGATATTTTCTGCGAGGCTCGTTCGATTCGTCGCGCTCGGTCGCGTTCGCGATGTCGTACACGTACGCGTATTACGACTTGCGTTACAATCAGTTTGGTTCGTGACGAGGACTTCCTTCGATTCGTAGAGCAATCGATTGTTACCGAGCGCACATGATTGCGGTGATAGTCCGATAGTTGAAGCTACCTTTGAAAATTGCTACGTAGACTGAGACGATCGCGAAATTGAGCATGATTTCTACAAGAATTATGTCTGTTTCTCTTATCAATGTAGATTAATTTTATTTTTTCTAATTCTTAGAAGAAAATAAAGAGTTAGTTAAACCGAGAAAATTAAACTACATTATTAAAAACGGACATTAGAAAAAAGAAAACTAAAAAAACATAGAATGAAGAATTTTATTCAAATATCTAAATACAGATTTAATTTTAGCTAAATACAGATCTAAAAATAATTTTGTTGTCATCATCAAAATTATTCATTGGAAAAAGAATCTAGTTACATTAATTGGAATTCTAGTTGAAAATGAACAAGTCAGAATTTTCTGGTTGAATCCATTATAATTCTAGTTGAGATGATCAGAATTCTGATTGATATGATCAGACTCTTCTAGTTTGTTTGTTTTCAATCAGAAATTTTTCTCACTGTAAGACATTCAAGCAAATGCTGCAAAAAGTTTTGACGTTCTAGTAACTAGCTTCTAATAACTAGAGAAGCCTACATATAATAATTATTTTGATGGTTTAACAAAATAATTTTCAGATCTAACTAAATTTTTAGATACTTCAGCAAAATCATTCTTTCCGTAAAAAATTTTTCTGTGAAATATTACAGTATAAAAACTGAACTTTACAGATTTATTATTATTTTTAATTATTATTTATTAATATTAATCTTTTCCATGCCTCAAAATGCTATTTTATATTTTTATTTTTTTCGCTGTATACAGATAAAAAAATCTTATGTTATAACTTGTTGAGCACAATATAAAAATTCGTAAATTTTTCTTACAATAATAAATGTGAGTGAAAATTTTTGCAATTATTTTTATTTTTTATATAAGATTATAAAAATTATTTCCTCTTTTCGAAATGTTTTAAAAATATCATATGTAAAAAAATCATGTCTGTTAAACGGATGCTGAAAGAGTCATTATGAATTCATATTTTATTTGTTCGATGCGTGACTAAAATTTCGTCGCAAACTTGAGTAATGCTTTCGCAAAAACCGGTTCATTTGCATCGCGTGAAATTCTCTGGATGTTGAAAGACCCGAGCAACAGTCGCTATTGAGCACGTTATCAACTTGGAGAAACCAAATGCACAAGAGAACAGAGTCATCGTTCCGCGAAAGAGGATAAGTTACACGGAGGATGCACGACGGTGGTTTCTTTGCATACATATAGGAGAAAGAGAAAGCGGATGCTGTGCCGGTGGCGCTTATCTGTGGAATTTATTGCGCTGTTTCCGGCTATGTTACAAAACCTTAAACCACCGGCGTTCGACGTTAAGTGACTGTGCGGGATTTCAATGTAACGCCTGCGTGCAGAAACGGCCTACGGAGGGTGTGGAGGCAGATATTACGATGACTCTGAAAGGGCGCGACATGGGGCGTGCTCGTAACGCAGAATCGAGATAATCTTCATCGAAGTTACGAGCGCGACGAACACCATTACCGATTCTATAGTGCCGATTTCTGCTTGCACACTGATTCTGATGAACATGTCGTTTCCTTCGCAAAACATTCACGATTTCTTCAATTTTCCAATGATCGTGCTGATCATATTTTAAAAAAACGATACTTAGATCACTAATCTTGTATAAACAAGTAATGCGAATGCATTTATTTATATTATTTATAAATATACATAAGAAATTTTGTCTTATATTTTTGTCAAATATTAATAGAAAATCTTATTAATATAAGATTCAATTTTAAAGAGATAATTGAAAATTGTGACAGGTGGTGTCATTCGCGTAATATTTAAATTTAAATTAAGGTAGAATCGATATTAATAATGAGATAATATCAAAGAGTTTATTATTTCTCTCATTTATTATGCAACATCTTGTATGTACATACAATGAAAAATTATTATATAAATAACAGTGACAAGCATCGGGTCTCTTTATCATCATTACGTTATACAAGCGCTTTTCCTTGATTTTCTCCGCTAACATGGAACGAACGAAAGAACTGCCAGGAAATTACTTTTATCTTAGCAACGTCTCTTTTCGACCAAAGTCATTTTCTATGGCTGGATAAAACGAATGGGACGATTACTTAATAAAAATCATGGACAAATGGAGATGGAAGCTTCTTAGATAGACTAAGGATAGTGAACGAACATGTTAAGTAAATTGACTGCTTCTTCTTTTACTTGCAAATGTAAAAATCTTCATCGTATGGATTAATTAGCACCGCGATAACTTTAGAGAGGAGTGCAAACTTATGGTTCCGATCCATCTTTGGTTTCTTGCGTGTTATTCTCGTCTCGCGACATAGCGCCATTTCCTAACACTCAAATTCTCTCTCTCTCTC
>NW_012130103.1:710170-715449 GCF_000143395.1 Atta cephalotes | reverse complement strand
AGAGAGAGAGAGAGAGAGAGAGAGAGAGAGAGAGAGAGAGAGAGAGAGAGAGAGAGAGAGAGAGAGAGAGAGAGAGAGAGAGAGAGAGAGAGAGAGAGAGAGAGAAGAGAAGAGAGAAAGAGAGAGAGGGACGGAGCAAACAGCACTTTTTCCCGCGAGTTGCTCGAGCTTCTGGTTGCGTACTGTGTGTGCACACTCTCAAGAATTATGCGGATTTTGTCAGACAGAGCGACAGAGTCTATGCTGCAATCGTTCTCTTGCTGAAATAATGATCCATGAAGGGAACGGCGTGGCGTACCATTTAGAATTGCCTCTAGATGGAAGTACAACGCGACAACGATCGAACTTTATTAATTTTACAGAGGATTTGTGTTCCGAATAATCGGATATCTCACCCATTTCGTAGCGTGTCGAGCTTAAGCCCCTGCTTCGAAGTTAAGTGTTTCGCTGAGGGTATTGCTTGTTTCGGGACGAAGGGTTCTCCCTTTTCCAATCGAACGTTTCTCCATTCCGCACATGTCGCTACTGTAGCTGATATTCTCGTATTACCTCTCGGTCAGATATTTTCGAGGAATTTATTTCCACTACGTGTTGGGTACTTTTGAAAATTGATATGGAACGCTTGTACCACATTTTCTCGCCAATCGAATAAACGTGTATTAGCGACTCCTGCTGATAACAATTTCTATGCCCTGCAATCACACACAGAGCAATATTATTTTTAAGAAGTTAATAGAAGTTAATAGAAGTTAGATAAATAGTTGAAAGATACACAAGTTAGTATAGATAATATAGATTGAGTGTTTAGAACAAAGATCTTTTAATTTTGTAATTATACTCGTATTTTTATTAATATATTATGTTACAGTTAAATTTATATTACTTATACTCTTATATGAGATAGAGAAATGTAAAAATAATGAACTGTAAAACTTCTGAATACTTGAACAATAGTTTTTATTTTTCTTTTCCAGAACAAAATTTTTAAAGAAAACTTTCCAAGTGAATTACCAGAAATCATAATAATATGATAAAAATATCATCATGACTTTATCATTTATAAATTCACTTTTTAGTAAAAAACAAATGATGTCCTAGGATATTATTTTAACTTAATTAAAGGTTGTATTCTACCCGGGTATACCCAGGATATTATGGCAACCTCACTTACACATTTAAACATTGAAGAATTAACACACAACAGACTATGACCATAATTTCATCTGAAACCTCGCAGTGTCGAGGAGAGTTAACGCGTGCGATACGTTGCTCGCGCATTTCATTACTTTAATGACGGTGTTTAGAGCAGCTTTAAAGACGCAGGAGGCGCATCATTGCGCCCGCCCCTTCCTTATTTAACTTGGCCTTTGCGCCGCTCGCGCCGCCGTAATCTGCATATTTTCTATTAAATCAGCCGCCATGTCGCAGCAACTTTATTACTCCTCCTAGTTTGTCCCTTGTATTTCGTATTGTCTAAAGCGCGCAAACTTTCCGACTCGTTCCACGTTCGAGCGGGCGTTCGCTGCTCGTTCAAGGACATAATAAATTGCATCCATCTATATAGCGTGTATCGTCTCTTCGTCTTCCGTCATTTCCATTCGCGTCTTCTCCTCTTCCTTTTCGCTAACATGCTCATGTTATATCGTCTACCGACACTGATTAAGATGTCAATCTTGTATCCCTCGTCGTAATAGCGAAATACTTTAGGTAGAGTCTAAACAATATGGCACATGTAATTCATTGCTGTGATTCGCTCATAAGATAATGTCCAATTAATAAGCGAATGTTTTGTTTTGGATTTTAACGTATTGATGCAATTTAATTGGATACAATTGTATAATAGTAGCAATGAAAATGATATACCTCTAATTTACAACAGAATTTTATGTTCCACCGCTAACAATTATGTCATCTTTCAAAATTTGACTGTATTTTATATTGACTTATTATTCTATGGGATATCAAAATTAATTTAGTTAATTTAATCTTCCAAATGAGGCCACATTTTGCTATAAATGCTAAAGTGCCAAGTTGCTCAGACTTTGATATTCGCAATTCGTAATCCGATCTAATAAATGGTGCGACGCGTGCTGCCTTTCAGCAACCGCGAACTAATTTCTACCAGTCCGTCGAGAAAATCGCATCTGGCTTTTTCGGGGTTAATGGCTATCTCGAGTGTCGGGAGGGTGAACTTTCTTCACGAAGGGTGCGAGATGGCTTCCCGCAGGAAGATAAACGGTCGACGACCATGGATTGGAAAGAAAATGTGCGTGTTTGGGTTCTAATGCCCAAAGTTGGGAGTTCCACGATCTTTTATGATGATATTATTTCTGAAAGGAAATGCTGACTCCATCCTCTATCGGAACTATATTGGAATAACTGTCACAATATACTTTTATCTTATTCTTTTTCTTACAATATATCATAGTATCTGACATTAAGAACTTTTTTAAAATAATGTAAGTAGAATATAAGTATAAGATATTACATTGAAAAATATAATGAGAAAAAATTGACTGTCAAACAATGCATCGTTTAAAAAGCTTTTGAATCATGTGAAATCTGTTTTAATTTAATTTATAAATATATATACAGTGAGTGTAAAAAGTATTTGTATAGGAAAAATATTTAAAAAAAACTTAATTTTTAAAAAGTAAAAAGTAAATATCATCCAATGAGAAATAAGTCATTGAATTGATGTCGAATCAATATAAATACGATTTCAACATCAATATAAATACAATCAATATAAATATTTCAATTTGATGATTCGATGACGTTTTGATCATTTCTTGTTGGATAATTAACAATTTATTCATAAGAATAAAATATACTGTTTTTTAGTTCAACAAAATTTTATTTTCAAATCCATATCTAACTAAATTTTTCAATATTTTAGCAATATCATTTTTTTTGTGTATATTTTTTTCTAGATATGATTAGTTTTTATTTTAAGTAACAAAAATCATTGACTAGATATTTTCAAATAAATTCGAATCAGAAATTTATTAATTTCCTTCAGATGTATGCTAACGTTACATAAGTAATTAACATGATTTCTCCTTGCATAATTGCGATGTTTCTTCACTAAGATCTCCAGAGAATCTTTAGCTTCAGAATTCCACTAATTGTTTATGTAGACAGTTCGAATGCGCCCAGCAGCCTTCACAATTGTTTGCAGAGAATGCGATGCTTTTCGAAGGCATGACGAAGAAAGAGAAAGATAGAGTGAGGAAGGAAGGGAAAAAGAGACATACGCGAGCAGTTCCGTTGTCAGAGACAACGACGGATTCCCAACTGACAGGATCTTCCACAAACGGCGTTTTCCGCGCTGGAAGCAGGAAATGGTCGTATCACGAGGGTAGCGTACGCGGAAAGAAAAACACTAAAAAAAAGGGGGGAAAACGGGCAAGCGAACCGCTCACCCGAGGGAATACGGAACGAATAACGCGTTTCACGATAAAAGCAGGAGCATGAAAGTAAGAATAAATGATATACAACCGCGGATCGCGCTGTATACGGTACGATAGCTGGGAAATACGTGTTGGGCATGTGGGAAATTTACAGTGGCGAGAACGATAACGAGGGGCGCGAGGACCGTCGCACAGCATATATATCAATCGTTATTATTTATCCTCCATTATTCCCAATTTATCATTGCTGCGGATTATTCAGGGTTTGCTATTTGTCGACGCCGCCGGACAAATGTTACGTCCGTAATTTCACCTGTTCAGCGGTAAATAAGCCGCTTTGATTTTCAACCGGAACAATTAAACGGTTTTATGACGTCCATCATCGACGTCGTTTAACTGTGACTTTAGGTTCGATCGGGATCTCCATTTTCGCGAGTTCGCGGTTGCTATTCGCAAGCGAAAGAAAACACAGTCTGTATTGACTACTAATTAGTGTAATGACCAATCGAAGATAACTATATTGTACCAGGAAATAATAACTCTTCCGTGTTTCTCTCCTATTTTTTCGAAGAATATTCGTGATCGCGTATCTTCCACGTAACGATGAAGCATAGTGCAGGAATTCAAATCATCTTATTATATGCACCCTCTCTATCTGGGTTAATTCCAATTAACTCTCACCATATACATATACTTAGATTAGCTTAAACTCGAAGTAACCCGATGTGAAGAATTTAAGCCGTCCTCGAACTGCTGTTCAGTTCAGCTGTCTAATTCTCCAGCAGCTTGAATTTGGACTTTAAGCCCTGCTTAAAGTATAGACAGAAATGACGGCGATTCCGCCTAAAATCGCATTTATGCAAAGTACTCACGCGAATTTTAAAGAAGAGAAGTATCGCATGAAATCAAGACTATTTGGGTCAGGAACAGTTGGGGACAGGAAAAATAAGCGACAGCACACAGTCGCCTCGTAAATATCTTCTTATGCTCGTGAAAATTAATCGGTCGACAGAATCCGGCAGGAGGCCATAAAACAACGGTGACATGAGCTTCTCTGTCCAAGTCCTCAAGTCGGAATGCTCTAAAAACAACATTCTTCTTCTGCTGTGCAGATGGAACCGACGATCGGTATATCGTCGCGTCGCAGAGAACTTTATTCGTAACTTAAATCAACTTAAATTTAGAGCATGGAATGTTCCACGTGGCTAACGACGCTGTCATGTGTCTTACGTTTAGCGAGACTTAATGCTGCGCGAAGCTTCAGAAACGAGAAAAATGTTCAGAAGTATGTCTGAGACAGATTAGAAGCAATATTCTTTTTTAACCTTCTGAAGACCGGCATGTTTTTGATCGACTTTTTTAAGGGTTAGAACTTTTTTGTCATTATGGGATTGAGTGGCGAAAAAGCCACTGTCGAGTCTCTAAAGGGGCTTCCGATCCTCCAAAGATTAAGACGTAACTAGGCCAGAAATATCCTTTTTGAACGAATATAGATCATTTATAGTAAGAAATTAAATAAATTTTAAAACACGACAAATTTAAATAACATTAATAAAAGCGACGATGATTTTATCAATTTTCTCTGTAAATTTGTAAATTTAGTAGAATGTCTGAACAGATTAAAAGCACTTTTGTTTTAAGATGCAACTAGGAAATAAATATCTCTTCACATAAATGGATCATTTAAAGTAAGAATTTAAATAAATTTTGAAACACGAGAAATTTAAATCAATGAAAGCCATGACAATTTTGTCAATTTTTTCTGTAAATTTATTTGTATGTGCCTTTTCGAAATAAGCGATGATCGAGAGAGAGAGAGAGAGAGAGAGAGAGAGAGAGAGAGAGAGAGAGAGAGAGAGAGAGAAG
>NW_012130103.1:701245-704919 GCF_000143395.1 Atta cephalotes | reverse complement strand
GTGTGTGTGTGTGTGTGTGTGTGTGTGTGTGTGTGTGTGTGTGTGTGTGTGTGTGTGTGTGTGTATATAGTAGCTTTTTTATTATATTAAAATAAAATTTGTTTTTTTTAACATGAAAGTAGGAATGCATTGAAGCTTTCTTAGTAAACATCAAGATTTATAAAGAAGAAAGAACAAAAGAAACAAAGTTAAAAAGGATTATCGAGAACCTCGCAGTTACTCACAGGTTCAACGAGAAAACGACAAAAATATGAAAAATGTCGCGTATCTGTAATTATACGCTTCGGTGCGACAAAGCTCTTGACAGAGAAATGGTAAAGAGCAAACAAAACTATTAAAGATATATCTTACCTTGCGAACGATTCTGACAGAAGAATGGATACAGGAACGGAAAAGTACATAAAAAGAATATTAAAATCCTCCGGAACTCTGCCGGGACGAAGCGCAAAGGAAAGTTGAGCAATTACTTAGCAAATATCGCAGGATCGATTTGATTTGTCGCAGGACGTCTCATCTACATCATTAAATTCATAATGTCAAATTGAATTATTTTTAATCGTTTCTATTTTTAATCATTTCTAACTACTGCTCCTACTTAATTTAATTAAAGCAAGTTAAATAATTAAACTCAAGAAAATGTATTAAATTTGAACTCAAATTTATTATTTATTAAATACATACATTAATATGAACGTTTTACTTTGAAGCTAACCACAAAAATGAATTAATTCTTGGCACACATGGCAGTTAAAAATAACAAAATGTTATTTTTAACTCAAGAGATTGAGTTACCTATGATACCTAACAGTATAGCAATATTTGAATTCAATAACGTATAAAAAACGATATTTGACTTCTGCGATTGCCAACCGATATCGATATCGTTTTTGTCGATCAAAGAAAAAGTCTTTGCACTCGCAAATTAACGCGTAAAAATTGATAACGAAAGGTAACGTGTAAAATATATCTATTTTAAAAATTATTACTTATCTATGTGCAATTAAATATAATTAAAAGATAAAAAGATGTAATTTTTTGCGAGCATCCGTGGTTCCGTCATGTCTCGTGCGGCTTTCGCATGCTAACAAGCTTCGCTCCGATAAACTTGTTCGTGTAACGACACGTAGAAGACATCCGTCTCTCATTTTTTAACCATCTAATTGCGTATAATAATTCTGTGTCTGACGTTTCACATATCAATCCACTTTCTTAATCGCTGTATCGCCCGCGACAAAGCCGTCGACATCTTCCTGTCGGCTTCACCTGTCTTATGATGCAATTTGACTTTCATCACGTTTGCTTCATCGCATTGGACTTGAAACATAGATTTGGAGAAAAACTTTAAGAATTGCAAAATTCAATGTTATCCGAGGAATTTCAGTTGATCTACTTTTCGTGAAGATCATATTGAGAGGAAGAAAAAAATTCTTGAAATTATCATAATTAATTATAATTTATAATTATTTTTAGTGTAATTACATTTTTTATGAAACTATAAATATAATTATTACTACTAACATTATAGCATGGATAATTATAAAAACAAAACTCGTATAACTTTAATTAATACTTTTCTCTTAATATATTTTAGAATCGATCTTTGGATCGGTTTTTCGCCAGACGTTCTATCCTAAGTATTTTCTCTCTGTTATTATATAGATTTATCGCGTTGCCGGATATGGCTTATACCGTTTGCCAGACAAATGACTCATTATTGAACCATCGCGAAAACGGTACAGCGGCGAAGTTCCGTTCCGCCCACATTGATGATCGCTTCGCGTCGAAATGCCGCGACTCGCTTTTGCGCGCCTACGCACCATATGTCGAGCCCGCCGCATACCGTTGTATTTTGCAGTTTCTCTCTTCATCATCTAATGCGTGCCTGGCACATGATGGCTATGTTACGAGGGTGTCACGAGTCATTGGTAGCCCTCGAGATTTTGCATTCATGCGCGACTATTATCCGACATAAGCGACCATAAATATGGATACTTAACATCAAATGGACTTTCATCGACGACAATTTCATCGTAAACGCTCGTTCGTCATTTAAATCTAATGCTACAACAGGAAGTAGAACTCGTTTTTTTTTAGATTTTTTTTTATGTAAAAACGTCTGTCTCGATCTTTATTTTATATAATTCACGTAAAAGCTATTTTATAATTTTGCATGCACGTATTAAGTAACGATATTTGATAATGCTCAAATATTGCATGAAAATTTAATTGACTAGATTCGATTACAGATACTCGTATTTATTAATTCTGAGTATTGACTAGATTTGATTACTGCAAGTATTTGTTAATTCTGAGTATTTGTTCGATATTCTAATATTTGTGAAATGATTCTCGATATTATTCACATATTGAATTGTATTTCGGTATCTATAGTTAAAATTATTGACGCTAAAATAATATTGGATAGTTTTCAAATTACTTAAAAGTTCATCTTGTTCCTCACCATCTGACACCGACAATATTTTACAGAAATTCTTAAAATAAAAAATACTAAAATAAGTTAAACATATAAAATAAACTTAATTTGCAGGCACATTCAAGCCGTTATTCGCGAGTTTTCGCGTAGCAACGAGATAAAATTGATCCACACGTCAATCATTCATAACTTAACACGGTAATGTTTGATCTTTACGTATTTTGTAGTTGACATCATAAGTACGTATTCATTCGAGTTATACTTTATTGTGAAACGTCTGCGTAATTCACTAGAAGCGTCGATTGAACTACATTGTTATATATTATATTAAAGGGATAATGGTGACCCAATCTCTTAAGTTAAATAACATTTTGTATTTTCAATCAAATCTTTCATTCAAATCTTTCATGTGTGTCAAAATGGAAATCAATCCATTTCTATGGTCAGTTTCACAATAAACAACATATAATAATAACTATATATTTAAATAATAAACTAAATTTGAGTCAAATTTAATATATTTTTTTTTTAGTTAAATCGTTTATTCGTTTTAATTAAATTAACGATATATTAAGTAAGAACAATGACGACTTATAGAAAAATGATCAAAAATAACTCCCTAAAAATAATAGTATAATTTGGTATCATAAATTTAACAGTGTAAATTGTATATATTTTTTTAACATTTCTCGCTCTCACATACGTTCTCTTTCTTTTTCTGCACGATGAAACTTACCGCAACGACAAACAAGTGTTGCCGTAGGCGTTTTCAGTGATGTCCTCTTCTCTAAGAAGTTGCATGTTTGCGCTCGCGTATCTTTGAACGCTTTACCATATGTTTACTGAAGATAGTACAGTTACCGTAGAACTGTTTTAGTAAATATGTAAATTCAGAGTCTCCTCTTTGGCTTTTGAGAAGCCACAGTTTTAATCGATCGATTAAATCTTTCAGCACATTCTTGCATTTGCGAGTAGTTAAATATCAATTCGTTCATAATGCACTTGCTGCAGCTCTTGGAAGTTAGTTTTTCTCGATTAATTGTCGAGTTTGTTTGTATTATATTCTAACTAAAACGGAATACGACAAATTTCAGATATTGTAACGTTATTTTTATAATTGTGTCTGTCATTTAAAAAAACTTTGAAATATATATAATATATATTTCGTTATATAATACTATATATATATATATATATTAGTTTCTTTAATTAAACTTTAATTTAAGAATTAAATTTAAAA